>NW_018128219.1:161464-167203 GCF_001952655.1 Monopterus albus
GCTTCCCGCCCACTTCTAAGCTGCCCTGTCTGCGCCCTTTTAAAGACACAGGCAGTATTGCATGAATTCAGCTAAAGCAGTATTTAATCAGAGCATGATACTTTATTTTATTGCATTCTTGCATGCATATGATAAAATAAATGTAGATAATGGCCAATCACAAAATTTCCTAGCCTTAGCCAATCAGAAAATTGAATTGTGTCTCCTCCCTGTAAATCAAATTTTGACTGCACCACCGGATAGGGGGCAAAAGAGCACAAGCTGGCACACATTTTTCTGACTTTACTCTCTGTATGTGGTGTGGACATCTTCTGAAACTTAGCTAATTCTTTAGAATGAAAGGAGCCTATCCTAGCATTTTCCTTGTGTGGACCACCCAAAAGGTCCACACAAGAAAGGTGTTCAGTCAGGGGTTGGTTCGCACACAGACATCCGGACCCAAGATGGTGGCGCATACGTACGCAGCGGCTCGAGGCTCTCGGCTTTTTGTTTTTCTATTCGTATCTTTGTTCGTGTTTTTGTTGTCACTACAGTTTTCTGAAGCCACCATCCAGTATGGAAGAGCTGAACTACTTACAATAGGGAAACAATATGAACTTTATGCACCCACAAAGCCGCACTTTATTCCACCAGAGTTACACCGGACCACTACGGCTCTCACCATCCCCCCTTTGTGGCCAAGGAGACAGAGGCGACATCGTAAAAAAAAGAGGGGTAAGAGAAGTGGCCTGCGTGCTAGGCTACATGCTAACCCACACCAGCCGGCGCTCCCTAGTCTCTTCCTCACAAATGCCAGGTCACTAACCAACAAAATGGATGAGGTTCAGCTGTGGATCGTCTCACAGAGGAAGGACAGCTGTGTGGCTATTATAACAGAAACCCGGTTGGATGACAACATCCCGGACGCTGCAGTGGAGCTGGAGGGGCTCTCCTTGTTTCGAGTAGACAGGACTGCAGCATCTGCTAAACAGAGAGGTGGAGGTGTGGCGCTGTACATCCACAACTTCTGGTGCACAGCTACGACCATCATTGGAACACACTGCTCCTCCGTCTCGGAATATCTGGCAGTGAAATGCAGACCTTTTAAAATGGTGAGACAGCACAAACAGCACATTGAGGGGCACTTCATGAATAACAACACATGGGAGAGGCATCAAAACAATAACAGACTACAAAGGCAACAACCAGCAGGTCAGCCATGATCCCACCCTCCCTGACTATGAATAGTTTCTTTGCATGCTTCGATACACCTGGCAGCAGAGGAACTGTACAACTCCCTCTGCTCGAGGAACAGCACCAGCCCCTCGTCCTGCAGCTACACTAGGCGAGCTCCACTCTGAGGAGGATCAACACCAACAAAGCTGTAGGACCAGACAGGGTGTCAGGCCGGGTTTTGAAGCTATGTGCTGACCAACTGGCAGGAGTTTTCTTGGACATTTTTAACCTGTCCCTGCATCTTGCTTCAGTCCCTGTGTGCCTCAAGTCCTCCATCATTGTGCCTGTGCCCAAGAAATCAGCTGTCACCTGCCTCAATGATTACCGCCCTGTTGCTCTGAAACCAGTAATTATGAAGTGCTTTGAGAGGATCATTCTAAAGCACATCAAGGATGTCATCCCTGTTGGTCTGGACAGCCATCAGTTCACCTACAGAGAGAACCGATCAACAGAGGATGCTGTCTCAATAGCATTACACATAGCCCTGTCCCACCTGGAGCATCCTAATAATTATGTCAGGATGCTATTTGTTGACTTCAGTTCGGCATTTGATACTGTAATCCCAGACAAACTGGCACTGAAACTGCACAATCTGGGAATGCCTGCAATGATGTGTCATTGGATTAAGGACTTCCTCACTAACAGGCCTCAAGTGGTGAGAATCGGAAGCTGCACATCATCCACACTGGTCCTGAACACAGGCAGAGAGGAGATCCAGCACCTGACAAGGTGGTGTTCAGATAACAATCTTGTCCTGAACACCAACAAGACTAAGGATGTCATTGTGGATTATAGGAGGTACAGGAAAACAAACTATGCTCCTCTTCTCATACACGGGGAGGTGGTGGAGCAAGTGGAAAACATCAAGTTCCTGGGCATCCACATCACATCTGACCTGACCTGGTCTCTGAACACATCCTACCTGGTGAAAAAAGCCCAGCAAAGGCTTTTCTTCCTCAGGAAGTTGAAACGTGCTGGTCTCTCTTCTCAGTTGCTCACAAGCTTCTACATAGCGACAGTAGAGAGCATCCTCTGTCTCAGTGCAACAGTGTGGTACGGGAGCTGCACTGCCCCCCCAACCCCTAGTCGCACACACAACCTCCCCCCTATGGACAGACACAGAACACTGGACCTCACACCTCTTCCTAAAGACTGAGATTTGCACTAAGCTGCACCTTATAATGTTACTACACTCTTGCTGCTAACATGCTGCTGACCTGATTAGGTCCCATACATCCCTTTTTATTTGTTCATATTTTTATATTGACTTATACAATTGTGTGTTATGTAAATAATATTCATTCATTCATTCATTTTCTACCGCTTAGTCCCTGAACGGGGTCACAGGGGGGCTGGAGCCAATCCCAGCCAGCAGTCGGGCGAAGGCGGGGTACACCCTGGACAGGTTGCCAATCCATCGCAGGGCTGTAAATAATATGTCTGTCTTTTAAGCCGAGAGCTGCCGGAAAAGATTTCGTTGTGCTATGCATAATGACGATAAAGATTCTTGACTAAACATTCAGTCAAAGCAATACGGTGTCGCACAGTAACACACACAGAGGTACAGTAGCACAGTGACACACACACACACACACACACACACAGCCCTACTTGTTTTTCCTACACCGTGTCAGCAGTGGATTTCAGACATTTCAGCATTTTCAGGTCGATTCTTCAGCACTCAGCATCCACATGCATTTTCTTCAGGAACTGCACCATGTCCAAACTGCACCTACAGTATCAGCCTGAACTTATTTCAAAGATAGTTCAGTCTATAATGAAATTGTCATTTTTCACTCTTAGTTATGTTATTTGCAATGGAGATGAATATGCAAATAAATGTTCTCTTCCCATGCTGATTTATTTATTCCTGTACTTTAAAAGTGCAATATTTGTTGTGCTATCTCCAAGAATTTCCTGAGTAGTCCTCAGTTTAGGGAGCGAGTACTGTCGCATCAGAAAATGGAGCAGCTATGTAACTGATAATAAAGTAAGCTGTTTGAAAAATGTAGGTTTGATGTTTTTGCTAAAGTCATCAAAATAAGATATTTCTTAATATTAACTTGGTTTAAAGTAGGATTTTGTTTTTCATGGTGGCTTCCATAGTACAAGTACAGAGCCATTATACCCCTGAGTGAAGTGCATATTACTAAAGTCCGGTTCAGAGTAGCCAGGAAGCTCTGCATTTACTCTTCTGAGACCAGTGGGGGATCAGTCATACACACTGGGATATGCAGACACACACAGGCTGGCCAGTATTCACACAGCACAAAGCAGGTATTTACACTATCGCACTAGACACTTTAACACATGCCAGGGAGGGTGGCAAACATGGAAATAAAATGAGGTTTAGTGATTCATTCTATGTGCAGACAATTGTGGCTAAATTCTTAAACTGTGGTGAAAGGACCACGTCCTCACCAGAAATTAGTTGTTTGGTCAAACACTTCTAATCAGGTTCCGGTTTTTGAAACCTTTTCATGTGTCCATTACAGGTGCATCTCAATAAATTAGAATGTTGTAGAAAAGTCCATTTACTTCAGTAATTCAACTCAAATAGTGAAACTCGTGTATTATATAAATTCAGTACACACAGACTGAAGTAGTTTAAGCTGTTGGGTCTTTTAATTGTGATGATTTTGGCCCACATTTAACAAAAACCCACCAATTCACTATCTCAATAAATTAGAATACATCATAAGACCTATAAAAAAAACATTTTTAGCAAATTGCTGGCCTTCTGGAAAGTATGTTCATTTACTGTATACAGTGCCTTGCGAAAGTATTCGGCCCCCTTGAACTTTGCGACCTTTTGCCACATTTCAGGCTTCAAACATAAAGATATAAAACTGTAATTTGTTGTGAAGAATCAACAACAAGTGGGACACAATCATGAAGTGGAACGAAATTTATTGGATATGTCAAACTTTTTTAACAAATAAAAAACTGAAAAATTGGCCGTGCAAAATTATTCAGCCCCCTTAAGTTAATACTGTGTAGCGCCACCTTTTGCTGCGATTACAGCTGTAAGTCACTTGGGGTATGTCTCTATCAGTTTTGCACATCGAGAGACTGAAATTTTTGCCCATGCCTCCTTGCAAAACAGCTCGAGCTCAGTGAGGTTGGATGGAGAGCATTTGTGAACAGCAGTTTTCAGTTCTTTCCACAGATTCTCGATTGGATTCAGGTCTGGACTTTGACTTGGCCATTCTAACACCTGGATATGTTTATTTGTGAACCATTCCATTGTAGATTTTGCTTTATGTTTTGGATCATTGTCTTGTTGGAAGACAAATCTCCGTCCCAGTCTCAGGTCTTTTGCAGACTCCATCAGGTTTCCTTCCAGAATGGTCCTGTATTTGGCTCCATCCATCTTCCCATCAATTTGAACCATCTTCCCTGTCCCTGCTGAAGAAAAGCAGCCCCAAACCATGATGCTGCCACCACCATGTTTGACAGTGGGGATGGTGTGTTCAGGGTGATGAGCTGTGTTGCTTTTACGCCAAACATAACGTTTTGCATTGTTGCCAAAAAGTTCGATTTTGGTTTCATCTGACCAGAGCACCTTCTTCCACATGTTTGGTGTGTCTCCCAGGTGGCTTGTGGCAAACTTTAAACGACACTTTTTATGGATATCTTTAAGAAATGGCTTTCTTCTTGCCACTCTTCCATAAAGGCCAGATTTGTGCAGTATACGACTGATTGTTGTCCTATGGACAGAGTCTCCCACCTCAGCTGTAGATCTCTGCAGTTCATCCAGAGTGATCATGGGCCTCTTGGCTGCATCTCTGATCAGTCTTCTCCTTGTATGAGCTGAAAGTTTAGAGGGACGGCCAGGTCTTGGTAGATTTGCAGTGGTCTGATACTCCTTCCATTTCAATATTATCACTTGCACAGTGCTCCTTGGGATGTTTAAAGCTTGGGAAATCTTTTTGTATCCAAATCCGGCTTTAAACTTCTCCACAACAGTATCTCAGACCTGCCTGGTGTGTTCCTTGTTCTTCATGATGCTCTCTGCGCTTTAAACGGACCTCTGAGACTATCACAGTGCAGGTGCATTTATACGGAGACTTGATTACACACAGGTGGATTCTATTTATCATCATTAGTCATTTAGGTCAACATTGGATCATTCAGAGATCCTCACTGAACTTCTGGAGAGAGTTTGCTGCACTGAAAGTAAAGGGGCTGAATAATTTTGCACGCCCAATTATTCAGTTTTTTATTTGTTAAAAAAGTTTGAAATATCCAATAAATTTCGTTCCACTTCATGATTGTGTCCCACTTGTTGTTGATTCTTCACAAAAAATTACAGTTTTATATCTTTATGTTTGAAGCCTGAAATGTGGCAAAAGGTCGCAAAGTTCAAGGGGGCCGAATACTTTCGCAAGGCACTGTATAAAGCACTTGAACACAGCCGAGGCCAACAAAGTGCTTAACATAAGATACAATTCAAAACATCTAAAAACGTGACAACTACAATATTAAAATACCAATAAAATAACATAAAAGAACCAACATAGC
>NW_018128219.1:167880-177162 GCF_001952655.1 Monopterus albus
TTGTGAAGTTCACCCAAATTCTTGAATCGATTTTGCTTGACAAGCCTCTCAAGGCTGCGGTTCTCTCAGTTGGTTGTGCATCTTTTTCCTACCACTCAACTTTCTGTTAACATACTTGGATACAGCTCTCTGTGAACAGCCAGCTTCTTTGGCAATGAATGTTTGTGGCTTACCCTCCTTATGAAGGGTGTTGATGATTGTCTTCTGGACAACTGTCAGATCAGCAGTCTTCCCCATGATTGTGTAGCCTAGTGAGCCAAACTGAGTGACCATTTTGAAGGCTCAGGACACCTTTGCAGGTGTTTTGAGTTGACTAGCTGAGTGGTATGCCACCATATTCTAATTTATTGAGATAGTGATTTGGTGGGTTTTTGTTAAATGTGGGCCAAAATCATCACAATTAAAAAATCCAATGCCTTAAACTACTTCAGTCTGTGTGTACTGAATTTATATAATACACGAGTTTCACTATTTGAGTTGAATTACTGAAGTAAATGGACTTTTCCACGATATTCTTATTTATTGAGATGCACCTGTATATATAGCACTATCTCGTGGATGGTCATGGGGGGAAATGGAGCCAAACCCTGCTTCTGAAGCAGGGCAAAATTCATAAAGAAAAAATATGTTCACGTACTGTACAAATATGAAAAACAGCCACATGAGTGTTGATCTTCTGCTGTCAATCAGACATAGACACACCCCTCCAACTACTGTCAGACAGTGGATAACAAGTGAAACATCGGTCTGGAAAACTAATGATCGGTTTTGTCATTTATGTAGGAGGAGATGTTGAGGTTTGAGTTTCTTTCTGCAATGAATTTCAGTTACACATAGGGTTGTTATACAGTAAAACTGTGTTTAACTTTGGCGAATATGTTTGCCCTCTACCTTTTATCCTTTTAATTCCTTTCACTCACCATATGCTGTTGTGCCTTATCGCCCAGGTCCCAGCATCTGTCACTTCCACCTTTATCTACATCCAAGAAGGAAAGCAGCATAGAGACATACCTTGATACGGTTACTAAAGCATGTGGTGCAGAGAGCATTAGGGTGATAGACACCCCCCAGTGTCCAGCAGGATGCATGCTGGATAACCATCGGTTAGAGAAGAAGAAGGACAAAAGCCAGTGCGGCTGGCTGTGGACCGTAGGAGAAAACTGCTACAGCACACAGTGGGTGAAGCAGGAGTACAGGAGCACCCGGCCATGGTGATCAGGACCAAGCTCTGTGAGGAATTTGGTACTGAATTTTAGAAGCTCAGTGCTTTCAGACAAATATGTGCTAAAGCAGAACCTCACTGTGACCTTCAGAGGTGTTCAGTAGTATTAATGCAATTCTTTCTTGGCCAAGTGCTGAGATTTCTAACTTTAAAACCACCTGGAGCTTCCCATACCTTTAACTCAGCATAATTTGAAGGACTTGCGTTGTTGGTTCCACTTTGCTTTTCTATTGTATTTTTTTTCCTGTCAGTCACTGTTTACACAAGGATGGTGCTGAGCTCCTCTCCCACATACACGTGAGCAGAAGATGTTGAGTCACCAACCATGATGCTCATTAATTCACGTGCGCAAAAAACTGCCAGTAATGCAGATTGTATGAGCCGTTTATCAAAGAGGTGCTGATCAAGCAGAAATGTGACGTCTTCACTGCTTTGCCCGGCGTCAACTCACTTAAGTCTCCATTTTGTCTCTAAACCTGTTCAGTTGTGGGTTGGTATGTTCCTGCACTCTGTTAAGGGCCCAAACACTCTTCTGGACAAAGACATTCTTTCTGGTTTTCCCCTCTGGGATATTACTTCATCTCTACTGCAGGAACTTACTGACCAAAAACTGAACTTGTACCCGTTGTCTTGGGTCCTTCTTTTGTTTCCAGTCTTCCGCCTACTTCAGAGACAAGAACCAGGAGGTGAATTTCACACTAAATCAGATTCCAAATACTCATGAAGGGACAGGGTGGGTACTCACAAGATTGTCATCCTGTCACAGTATTAGCGGGCTTACTGTGGTTGTGTACTGGTTTAATGGATGAAGAGGGGACAGCAAGCTGACTGTGGGCAGAGCAGTTGATGATCTCCCACTTCTTCAAATATACTGTGCCAATCAAGGCTGTCAGCTGTGTGGAGAAACCCCATTTACTTCCAGTAGTACTGGAGTGGAGGTATGTTTCTGAGGCAAAACGTCAGCACGTAAAACTGAAACAATCTCCATGGCACCACACCACTGGGTAAAATGAGAAAATATTTAGACTCATCAGCTTGACATCCCAAGCATGAGGAACTGCTGCTTGTCAACATCTATGTGTTTATAGCCACAAAGCCGATTATAGCCGTGTCCTTGTGGCGACATTGGCCGAGCAGTTCTTTAAGAAGAGGACTAAACCTGAGGTTTCCAGACATGTTGGTGCTAAACAGCATTGTTCTGTCTTATCCAGACATCCAGAACCAAAGGAGGAAACACGCCAAAGTCCACATTAGCTATGAATTGTATTTATACAGTGTAATGTGATAAAATAGCATACAGCAACATTAGCATGCAGGATGATGCAAAGGATGAAGACTGTTTACCCAAGAGGACTTGTCTGAGATGAGGTCATAACAGCTGATGAAGTGGTGGGTTACAGCAAAATTACTGGAATGAGCTGTACAAAGCGGTGGCCATCAGGCTGTTGAGTGGGATGGAAACCAGGGGAAGAAAATTTCATGAAGGAAACAAAAACAAAATTAAGACTCTGTCTGTCAGTCACTTTCAGCTTTTTCCCGTGAGGGGTTCCCACAGCGAGACAATTCGCATGTTGAAGTTTGGCATGCGTTTTACACCGGATGCCCTTCCTTACACAACCCTGACTCAAACCTGGGCCACAGCAGCGAGAGCACTGAATCCTAGCCACTAGTCCATCAGGGACCCCGCAAAAGCAAGACCAACACTATCTTTCATAATTGGCATGAGTTTAACCTCTATACTTTGGTGGTTTTCATGGAGAAAATAAGGTTCACATTAGAGAAACCACCTTCAAAAAGCAGAATCAAAAACATTTACAAACATGGTAAAAGGAACATTTGTTAGCTCAGGTCACTCTTTCTAGCAGCTCAAAAAATCCACATTTTACATCATTAGGGCCACAGCAGGAGTACTGTGCAGTGTATCCTGTCAAGTTTTAGTGAATCTGTGTTAATAGTAAACTACCAAGGGGGCAGCTGTGGCTCCGGAGGTAGAGCGGGTTGTCTCTAAACAGAAGATTAGTGGTTCGATTCCCAGCTTATCCAGTCCACATCTCGAAATGTCCCTGAGCAACACACTGAACCCCAGTTGCTCCTGTTGATGACACCGGTGTGTGAATGGCCAAACATGTACATGTTATACATGGCCAATGGTACAACGTTATACTAATGCAATATGATACCTGAATTTTTGCGACTGAAGTCCACTTACTAGCTTTTTTGGAGTTTTCAATTGCAAAGCAAACCTGACTTTATATGCTTTGGGTTACTTTTCTTGGCCTGCTGCAACTGTTGGATAAGTGGCAGAAAACAGATGATTGAGGAGGAAAAGAAAATTCAGCTGCTACACCCCAAATGAGTTTTTTAAGATCCCTATTGTACTGAGGATTGTATAGGATACATTCTTTCTGACATAAATTCAGTTCAAAGAGTACTCAACCTCTTTTTTTTCCTCTTTAAAGCATATGTTCTAAATTTTGTTTAAATTGTTCTTCCTCACTGCATGTCTAAGTTTTTCCAGAACCAACAATCTAGGAAATGCTATTCAAAATAGTCATTACAAATAACCTACTTCTATTTATTTTCTGAGTTGACTGTATGTGGACACAGTTTGTTCAGTTAAGAGCGGAGGATTTGGGGGCAGACGGAACTTAACTTCCCTGTAGTTGCAGAGTCATTCTACATGTCAGAACAGTTTGCACAGGTTTCCCACCTTTGCCATATAAGTAGCTCAGTACTTTGACCTTTATTGCAAAGCGCTCATACAGGCTGAACTTGTTTTTCCTTCCTGTCAGCATAGGAAACTCGGGCTGTTCAATGATTAAAATGTGAGCTGCATAGTTTAATGGCTCACGTACCTAAAGTGAGGGGGAAACACTTGTGTGTTTTTCTCAGGGCCAACCACTGCATCTTAAAGCCAACAAGAAGTAAAAATCAAGGAATAGTTTCTTTTGGAAAATTAGCTTTTTCCCCCTTCAAAGAGTGGAACTAAAAGATTGACACGTCTTGATTCCGGAGACAACGTATGGTTAGCTTTGTTTAGCATAAAGACTGGCAGTAGGAAGAAACAGCTAGCATGACCATCTCCTGGTCTTCACCAAAGTAAAAAAAATACTTACTGGCAATACTGTGCAAAGTAAGTCATTAGCATACTGTCTCTCATTTGTTCATTCTGTAGCCTACACAAAGAGAAATACAAAAAGAAAAGACTTGTGGTTTTAGTGGGAGTTTCTAGTTTAGTTTTCTTGACAAAAAAACTGTGGACAGATAACTGAGCTTGTGAAATGCTGGTATTTTTGGAGTTTTGACAGAACCAAGTTAGCTGTTTCCCCATTTTCAGTGATTTTATACACAATAATCATACAGCAACTATCGTTTTGTAGACACCTTTGGTTTTATGATCTACAGTGTTAAAGAAATCCCAGAAGCTGTGGGAAAAGTGAGCCACTGCTCTTCTTTCAAAGTTCACATGTCATCACCTTGTGACTTCTAGTCAGCCTCTCGGAGTAAGGAAAGGTAGATGTTGGACTGGAGGAAGCGGGGATAACAGTCTATGTCCAGGAGTGAGTAGATGCGTTTCTGAGCGTGGGACAGAGAGGTGTGAGAGGGAGCCTGCAGCAGCTGCATGGTCAG
Source organism: Monopterus albus (assembly GCF_001952655.1). Taxonomy (NCBI): domain Eukaryota; kingdom Metazoa; phylum Chordata; class Actinopteri; order Synbranchiformes; family Synbranchidae; genus Monopterus; species Monopterus albus. Next base: position 172,733 of record NW_018128219.1, read on the forward strand.
GTCCCTGGTCTTAGCGTCCAGGTTCACCTACAATAAGGCAACACAGTGATTGTGCTTCACTCATGTAAAAGTTCAATTCCAGTGTATTACATCTTAAATATTCTTTCTTTCTTTTTTTTTTGCAATGGCTAACAAAACTACTCTAACATTTCTTTGTTCTGATACTGCTTGTTTGTGACCTTTCAAAGTTTTTTTTAACCAAATACCTACATATTGTTATTATTACTGGAAGGAATGATGGTCATGAGATCTACAAAAAATAAGATCCAAGCTTTAACACAATGGAATTATCCATTAAAGCTGGTCTTATTTTTGACATTAAAATAATACATTTATAAGAAGCATGTATTTATGATCCTCCAGGATTATCAGAGTTTAAGAAAAAAAATCATTCTGGAATTAATGGCATTCTTAAAGTGCAGTGTTTTGTAAAATAAATAAATAAATACAGTCCAAATCCAAGGGTTAAATCAGCTCAGGGTTCGGACACTGATTAACAGGTTAGCTGGATAACTTTGTTGGCAATTTCATATGATACTGATTTTGTTGGTTCTTGTAGGTCTTGCAGTCATGGCAACCTGTCTGTAACCTCAAACCAGTTCTGGAGCAGGATTGTTCTCATGCATATTCAGTGTAAACAAGACAATACCTCATCTTACATGGGGTTGGAACAGAAAGCAATCCACTGACATCGGAACGATTATAGCAAGACATGAGTTTAAAGAATACAGAGAGTAGTGAGAGATCAACGGGACCCACTGGCCCAGCCTGTCTTGATCAAATCATAACTAGTGACTGCTGATTTTAATTCCATGGCATACCGTGAACCGTGAATACCACACACACACACACACACACACACACACACACACACACACTAACATCACCACTATAACACATGGTAAAAGTAACACATTCATACACACAACAGCACACAGTAACAGACATCCACATGATAACAAACAGACAACATAACACAACTGCAACACACACCTGTATCCCCCTTGTTGGTCTGCCTTCAAAGTAAGAGTCTCCATGAGGTAGGAGAATCTTTTGCTGGCCCCACACTAGAGGATAATCTAATTCACCCATTCCAACAATCAGAACTGATAATCTGCCCAAATGATCCTGTAGTGTGAGGAGGGACTGGCTAATACATATCAAAGATGTTTGATATTTATGACTTGAAACCCTGTGGTGTGAACGCAACAACAATGGAATGTTGACCCTAACCAGTCGATGAGAGCGAGCTGACTGCGAAGCCTCATCAACTGTAGCTGTAGCTTGCAGTAGCCAGTAGTAGACAGTAAAGCCTTATTTCCAGCTCAACTCCAGCTTGCGCTGCATAATGCACATACCAATGTGTCTTCTCAGCCATGACTTCACCTACACAGGTTTCACCTCTTTTTTTTACTTGTTGCCCAAAATAACACACACACACAAATGCTGCTAGCTAACAACGGTCTGCCTTCACGTTTGCTTTGCTCTGAATTCACTTTTGATCATGCGAGTTTCTATTGCAAATGGGATCACTCTGAATTCTATTGTTGGTCTAGCACACTGCAAATCTTAGCCAAAACATTGTGGAGAAATTGATTTTCAACCTAAAGAAGGCCCTGCTGGTTAAATATATGTTAAGTTTAAAAACAAATTGTTTAATTGAGGTATATAGGAGTTTGCATCCGTTTTTCATTCTGGTGGAACTCTTGCTCTATTAGTAGAAAAAAAGGCTCCATGTGAATTCTGCTATTGATACAATGCTGTGCTGTTAAACATGAATCACTCTCACAACCTTCCAAAAACAGCACATTATTTGAAGGAAGCTGTATACTTGAAGTAATAAAATGAAAGTGCATTTAGCAAAAAATAAAATCAAATAAAAAAATATAAAACAGCTTTCAGTGCACGCAGTTCTGCTGAATGTTAAAGCAGGCATGTACCTCTCGGGGGGCACCTGGTTGGATGTAGGTGGCACAGATGTCCTTGGCCCTCCTCTGTAGGCTGAAGTTGTTGGATGAGTGTCTGTACTGCTCACAGGCAAGATAGAACTGCAGATTCTCTTCGCTGAACTCAGAGCGTAGGAATGCTTCAAACACTGAAAGACCAGCTGGTAAGAGGGGAAAGTGTAAGATTAGTGGGCTAAATCTAACACTAACACAACAACCACTTGGGCCTAATAAGGGGATAAGGAGAAATATTGCCAGCATCAAAGTTTCACACTTCATTGTAAAACCTTGGCACACACCCGTCACTTCCTCTCAAGCTGTGTTCACACTAGGCTTTGAGTCATAGCTCACTTTTAGTCTGAGGCATCAAATATGACTGGCTGCTTTGTAGAAGAGGAAGGCTTCAAACTGTTTACACCACACATACAACATGTCACATATGTCAACGACAGAAGACAGCATTCCACATACGCATGCACTGATAAGGAGGCCGAGTCATGCAGAGTGCTGAGGCTAGTCCTCAGGCAAGGTCTGTGCACAGTGCAGCCACAGCAATGCATTATACCAATACATGGCATTACTAAAGCAGACAGATGGATGACAAATTAAAGGAAAACCAACATAAAGTGTGTATCTAAAATACCAGAGCAAAATAAAATGACAGGCAGTAATGTTAAGTACATCATTTGATGCAAATGGGATACGGTTTGTACAAACACTGTAATCTCTAAAGCACAGAGGTAACTGGAAACAGTCTGTGCCATTCACATTGCCCCACAGTGCCGTCTGTGTTATCAGAAAGTGAAAGCAGGGCCTTTCCTGGTTTTGCTGCTATGGGTGACAACTTGAGGATTTATCTTGGAAAAGAGGTTTTTAATCTCAGTTGGCATTTTTTAACCTGGTAAAATAAAATTAAGTTACCTTTTTATAATAGCATTAGATAGCCCAGTGGATGCACCAACAGAAACAAAATTACCAGAAAAAGAGAGAAGTGATTAAGGAATCTTCTTGTGCAAACATGTAGATTTTCCTAATCATGTGATCTTGTTGGTCAAATATCCTCTAGCTGGAGTTTTACACAGACTCTGTTACAACACTGATTTATAACAGTCTTGGTGTTTACTGTCTGTTCTATTCCTAGAACCAGATCTGCTCTTTTAGGCTTATTGCAAAGCTCACAGTAACCAGTTACATCAGCCTGAATGTCGACAGCACTTTGGCAACTTGTTCAGATAAAACCGGGGAGAGAAATTTGACTTTTACTTGCACAAACATTTCTACACAGCAGAAGCGCTCAGTCAGTTAAAATGTCAGGGTGTAGCTTTCAGGCCAGAAGCTTGATGAAAGGGGCCAGAGGTCAGAGAAGAGCTTTCACTGACATCACTTAAAAGGTAGCCTGTGAAGTTTTCATTGCTAAAGCAAAATGCATCATTGGTACTGCATCTTTAGGGTTTTTTCTAGAAACATGCTGAATGCATTTGCTACTTCTTAAAGAATCTGAAAAGCTGAATTGTTTACATTAGCTTAGTCTTCTCCTTTTTATTGATACATTTCTACCTTTTATGCCATTATTACCACCAACTGTTTTCATCCTTGAATTGGATATCACTCTGCAGTGTTCTACCAGTGAGCGTGTGGGCATACAAACAAAGAAGAAGCGTTCCCAGAACAAAGCAGGCCTTACTTTGACTGGCCAGTAGGGCGTTCAAGGATTCGGCCCATTTTACCAGCTCTTCCCGACTGATCTTCCTCTTCTTACTGTGACCCACTTGACTCCACTGATGCATGAAGTGCAGACGAGACCTCCTCTCGATAGCACTATGGACCAGGAACACAACATCAATGAGTCATTGCAACAAGAGATTCTGCTATCATCACATCTCAGAGGACTCTCAGGGCATGTACTGTAGCTTCACATCCATTTAATAAAGCAATACAAAAATACTGACTTGCCTTCACAATCAAATGGATTTAATTATTAGCTATCTGGGGCCTCATTTATCAACACATGCATAAAATGAACCATTGTATAGTATGTGCCTAAGAGCCACCAGTACACACAAGAAAATTGGTATTTATCACATGTACGTACGCACAGCTGTGCAAATCAATTGTTATTAATCACACACATTCTAAATGGCCAAGCTCGCGCACAGCCTGGTTTATTTACAAAGGGCTCTGATGCTGCCAACATGGAACAAGTGAAAATGGTGCAGAAAAAGACCTTCACTGACAGCTGAAGGAAACGTTTTTGGCTCCTTCAGTGGAGGAATATCCACAAAGAAAAATGACTTGGCCTGGGCACTGGTGACAAAAACACTGTCTCACCTGTGACAGAAGCATTGCACAAGTCAAAAAGAAAAGGTTTGATTAAAAAATAACTGTCTCCCGTTATCTCCTGCCTAAGTTGCACTGCCACAGTGTCAGATGCTAGATCACACATTTCAGAAGGAAGACCGTCTTACTCGGGCCACCCTGGAGAAC
>NW_018128219.1:177262-188635 GCF_001952655.1 Monopterus albus
CAGCAGGAAGCACGTCTTACTCGGGCCACCATGGAGCACACTGCATGCTTTTACAACATAGCATACCTAGACAATACAGCATTACTGTTATTAAAACTGGGTGGCACAGTGACACAGTGGTTAGCACTGTTGCCTCACAAAGAAAACCTTCATCAGTGGACTGAACGACTACAGACCTGTCGCCTTGACATCTGTAGTTATGAAGTCCTTTGAAAGACTGGTGTCGGCCCATCTGCTGGACCCCCTGCAGTTTGCCTACCGGGGAAACAGGTCAGCGGATGACGCGGTGAACATGGCACTGCATTACATCCTGCAACACCTCGACTCTCCAGGGACGTACGCACGGGCCCTCTTTGTGGACTTCAGCTCGGCATTGAACACCATCATCCCAGACATCCTCCACTCCAAACTGACCCAGCTCACTGTGCCTGCCCCCACCTGTCAGTGGATTACGAGCTTTCTGACAGACAGGAAGCAGCAGGTGAGGCTGGGGAAAACCACATCCAGCACCCGAACAATAAGCACAGGTGCCCCCCAGGGATGTCTGCTCTCCCCTCTGCTGTTTTCACTCTACACCAACGACTGCATCTCGAAGGACCCCTCTGTCAAGCTCCTAAAGTTTGCTGATGACACAACGATCATTGGTCTCATCCGAGACGAGGACGAGTCAGCCTACAGACGCGAGGTTGAGCAGCTGGTCCTGTGGTGTAGCTGCAACAACCTGGAGCTGAACATGCTCAAAACAGTGGAGATGACAGTGGACTTCAGGAAGAGCCCCCCCACCTTACCCCCACTTACCATACTTGGCAGCACTGTATCAGCAGTAAAGTCCTTCAAGTTCCTGGGCTCCACTATCTCCCAGGAACTGCTTTTTCTGCATTGTTTGCGCTGTTTGTTGATGTTAAAACTGCTATTTTGTTATATTACACAGCCTTATGCTGGTTACTGTTTTGCACATTGAGAGCTGATGTACCCGAGTCAAATTCCTCGTGTGTCCGTCACACCTGGCCAATAAAGCTGATTCTGATTCTGATTCTCAACAAGAAGGTTTGGGGTTGGAGCCCGGGTCATCCTGGGGCCTTTCTGTGCAGAGTTTGTATGTCCTCTCAGTGCATGTGTGGGTTCTCTCATGTTATTGAAGTGGCTGTGGCTCAGGAGGTAGAGTGAGTCATCTCCTAACTGGAAGGTTAGCGGTTCAATTCCCGGCTTTTCCAGTTCACATGTTGATGTGTCCTTGAGCAAGACACTCAACCCAAGTTGCTCACGGTGATGACACCGGTGTGCGAATGTGTGAATGGCCAAATAGTGTGACATCTGCAATGCATAGAAAAGTGCCACACAAGTATAAGACCATTTACTGTAAAATACATGTCCTTTGTTGCCAAGACTTGCGCTCAACCTCGGTCAGGTTGGTAGTGTAGAGATCCTCCCAGACAAACAGCAAACCTACAGTGCAGTTATCAGCTGAGGTTAAGCCACTATACTCTGGAAAACATTAATTTATTACGCCTTCTCCAACAGCAGCTTGCTGTTGCAGTCCCACCGTGCTGTTCTGTACAGTGAAGGGGTTGAGTGTCCCAGTTGGCCACTACATTCAGCAATTTTAAATGTGCACTGCAGATAAACTGCACACTGAACGGTATCCTTTTCTATTTACACATGCAAATTCCTCAACACCAGATGACTTTATTGCCTCGTGGGTGCGGTCTATGGTTCTGATTATGTGTGGTAAACCATTATTCAGCTAATAGTAGGCTGAGAGACTCCGCACGTCTCCAATCTCACACTGGAATGTGCCTGTTGCTAGTAAAACCAGAACCGACAATATCTGTGCGGGCACTGGGATGAGGTTTGTACGTCTAGTTGGCCAAGGCAAGTTGGTGGCGCAAATCAAGTAAGACTGGCCTAAGCAAATGAAATGTATTAATTAACCTTTAATCACTTTCCACAACAAGCTCCCTGCGGTCCCTGAAAACGTGTGCTCTCCTATCTATTTGCAAAGTCCTCTAGCAAGGTGAGCTCAGCCATTGTCAATCCATATTCTGTCTGTATACGTGCCTTTTATTGTATATGATTTCAATTTAATCAAACTGGACTAAATCACATTTCATCGGTTAACTGTATTTTGTATCACCTGTGTTGATATGATTTTAATAATTGTGTTTGGTGTAGGTCCGACTGTGGTCACATTCTCCATACAGAGTATATGTATACACATGGTCAAAAATGATTCTAAATTTACACACACTGTTATGTACAAAAGGAAATTAATAAATCACCTATGTGCAAATGCAGATACATTTTGTAAGGAATGCATTTGACTGTTGGATCGTAATCCGATGCAACATAATTTATGAATGAATGAAACTGCATTTTCCTACTGACAAAGAACAAGAAGAAAGTGGAGAGGTTGGCAAAAGGTATAAAGATCAGCTCCATCTTTCAGGCGGCTTGAGGTCTACTCCACCTTCATTTCAGGGCCAGTCTTGGCCAGTCTTGGCCCTGAAATGTGGAAAAAAGTCAGAGGTGCTACTCAGGAGAGCATAAAGAGTAACAGAGCCTGAGATGGTTGCCTCTTTCCTATAGCGTAGGGCTGACTACCTTGATTTACCAATGAAAGAAAGCAGACATAATGCAATAACTGCCAGTGGCACGATGTCTCAAAAGGCGTCTAAGGTCTGAGCATATAAGCATAACGAAATGGTAGTTACACTGATCAATATGTAGGCAGCCACTGCCAACCAAGCGCCTCAGCTCGGCCTGGTGGTCCTGCTGTATTCATCCACCAGCAGGTCTGGACATTAACAGAAGGATCAAATTATCAGTCGCCTTCTGCAGTAAAGTACAACAAACACTGCACCACCTGGAGGATATATACAACACTGTGGGCAGGTTGCATACACAGTGCTTAGGGGCTGGGTGCGACCATTACATCATCACGTGGGATACACGGTAAGAGCAGGGGCCGTGCACGAACCTGTCACGGATCAGTGGTTAAATTGCTGGCTGTGGTCCAGCCAGCAATTTAAGATGTCTGCATCTGTAGGTACAGTAGACTACATTAGCAGCATGGCTAAACAAAACACAACGGAAACTCTCGGACTGGAAACATGAATGAAGCCACTCGCATCAACTTGTCACAATATGGACATATCATGTCTACAACACTTACCCTGCAACTCGTCACCCCGACCATGCGTTTAAACACAACAGGGAGTTAGGTTTTTGCTGGACTAATGTGAACATATAGACAAACTCTGCTCATACTGGCTCCAGCTCTGTTATGTACTGGTATCACGAGACAGCTTTTGCCTCGACAAGAAATATTGTCACCTTTTAATATCACGAGATCTTGTGGCACGAGATATCATCACAACCCTAGTGGAAATGTTCATAGGTATGGTTTAAGCACAAAAATGTGCGTACACACAGTTGATAAATGAGGACCCTGGTATTTGTCTAAGACAAATAATACCAGTTTGCAACAATTAACATTAAATTAACATAAAAATAGAATTCTCACCTGTTCTTCTCTTCTGCATTGAACTGGCTAGAGTTTGAGGACTGAGGACTCTGAAACATAAACCACAAACTTAACTGAAGATCTTCCATCAACTCAATGAAATCGCAGTCAGCAGCTTTCAGCGTAAATCTTTCCAGGTTTTACTGTGACATAAACATGGGTTTATACATCCGTACTAAGACATGTAGGACAAGAAGAAGCAAACCAGGATGTATTAAAAGTTAAAATGTTCCACATCACCATTGTGTCTGTTATTTTGTGAACAAATTACATATAAAATAATGTTACATTATACTACCAACTGGTTTTGGTCCCAGTCAGTTCAATGCAACACGTCCATATTAGATCTGATCAACCTTTCTCTATTAACAGATTATGTTCCACAGGCTTTTAAAGTTGCAGTAATTAAACCTCTGCTCTTGACCCAGGTGTTCTAGCTAATTATAGACCAATATCCAATCTCCCGTTTATTTCTAAAATTCTGGAAAAAGCTGTTGCTAAGCAGTTATGTGACACTTGCACCAGAATGATTTGTTTAAGGATTTTCAGTCAGGATTTAAGGTCCATCATACAGTGATGAACAGAAGTATTTGAACACCCTACGATTTTGCAAGTTCTCCCACTTAGAAATCATGGAGGGGTCTGAAATTCACATTGTAGGTGCATTCCTACTCTGAGAGACAGAATTAAAAAAAAAAATTCAGGAAATCACATTGTATGATTTTTAAAGAATTTATAGGTCTTGCACTGCTGAACATAAGTATTTGAACACCTGAGAAAATCAGTGTTAATATTTGGTACAGAAACCTTTGTTTGTAATTGCAGAGGTCAAACCGTTCCTGTAGTTCTTGACCAGGTTTGCACACACTGCAACAGGGATTTTGGCCCGCTCCTCCACACAGATCTCCTCTAGATCTGTCAGGTTTCAGGGCTGTCACTGAGCAACATGGAGTTTAAGCTCCTTCCAAAGATGTTCTATTGGATTGAGGTTTGGAGACTGGCTAGGCCACTCCTTGATATGCTTCTTACGGAGCCACTCCTTGGTTATCCTGGCTGTGTGCTTCGGGTCGTTGTCATGTTGGAAGACCCAGCCACGACCCATCTTCAATGCTCTGACTGAGGGAAGGAGGTTGTTGCTCAAAATCTCACAATAAATGGCCCCATTCATCCTCTCCTTAATACAGTGCAGACGTCCTGTCCCCTTCGCAGAAAAGCACCCCCAAAGCATGATGTTACCACCCCCATGCTTCACAGTAGGGATGGTGTTCTTGGGATGCAACTCATCCTTCTTTTTCCTCCAAACACGACGAGTGAAGTTTAGACCAAAAAGTTCTACTTTGGTCTCATCTGACCACATGACTTTCTCCCATGCCTCCTCTGGATCATCCAGATGGTCTTGTAGTGTTCTACTGACAGTGACCTTTGAAACTGTGGTCCCAGCTCTCTTCATGTCATTGACCAGCTCCTCCCTATCGTTCTGGGCTGATTCCTCACCTTTCTTATCATCAGTGATACCCCACGAGGTGAGATCTTGCATGGCGCCCCAGTCCGAGGGAGACTGACAGTCGTCTTTAGCCTCTTCCATTTTCTAACAATTGCTCCAACAGTTGATCTATTTTCACCAAGCTGCTTGGCAATTGCCCCGTAGCCCTTTCCAGCCTTGTGGAGGTCCACAATTTTGTCTCTGGTGTCTTTTGACAGGGTGTTCAAATACTTCTGTTCCTCACTGTAGTACAGAAACTGCACTGGTGAAAGTTACCAATGATCTTCTCCTAGCCTCAGACAAAGGACTTGTCTCTATACTGGTTCTCTTAGATCTTATTACAGAGATGTGAAAATAGTATTGGGATTAACGGAACCTCAAATTGTTGTTGTTTCAAATCTTATTTATCATTCATTCATTCATTTTCTACCGCTGAATCCCTGAGCGGGGTCACGGGTGGGGCCGGAGCCAATCCCGGCCGGCAATCGGGCGAACTTATTTATCACAAAGATTCCAATTTGTTCATGTTAATGATGAATCTTCTATGCAGACCAAAGTTGGTCATGGCATTCCACAAGGCTCTGTGTTAGGTCTATTACTGTGTCAGCCACTACAGCACATAGTTACATCCATAAATGCTGCTTAAAACTGGACTGTTCCAAAAGGAAGCTCTATGTCAACAGTGTCCAGAAGTCGACTGCTCTGGGCTCAGAGGCACCTGGGATGGACCATCACACAGTGGAAACGTGGAATCTGGTCAGACCAATCAGTGTTTCAGGTCTTTTTGGAAGGAATGGACGCCGTGTGTTCTGGACCAAAGACTAAAGGACCATCCAGACTGCAAAGTTGGTCATGGCATTCCACAAGGCTCTGTGTTAGGTCTATTACTGTGTCAGCCACTACAGCACATAGTTACATCCATAAATGCTGCTTAAAACTGGACTGTTCCAAAAGGAAGCTCTATGTCAACAGTGTCCAGAAGTCGACTGCTCTGGGCTCAGAGGCACCTGGGATGGACCATCACACAGTGGAAACGTGGAATCTGGTCAGACCAATCAGTGTTTCAGGTCTTTTTGGAAGGAATGGACGCCGTGTGTTCTGGACCAAAGACTAAAGGACCATCCAGACTGTTAGCAGCAACAAGTCCAAAAGTCAGGGTCTGTCATTGTCTGGGGTTGTGTCAGTGTCCAGGGCAAAGGTCACTCACACTTCTGTGATGGCTCCATTAATGCTGAATAATACACAGAGATGTTGGAGCAACATCTGCTGCCTTCAAGACGACATCTTTTCCAGGGACGCTCATGCAGATTTCAACAAGACAATGCAAACCGCACACTGCCACATTACTAAGGCCTGGCTGTGGAGGGAAAAGGGGCGAGTGCTGGACTACCCTGCCTGCAGTCCCCACCTGTCCCCAGTAGAGAATGTGTGGCACAGTTTGAAACATAAATTACATAAGCAAAAACCCAGGACTGTTGCACCTTATGACTTGTTTTCAGGAAGAATGGGACAAAATGACACCTGACACATTGAATCACTTGGTGTCCTCAGTCCCTAAACATCTTTAAGTGTTGTGAAAAGGAACGACAGCACCACACCATGGTAAATGCTTCACTGTCCCAACTTTTACTGGAATGTGTTGCAGCGTCAGAGTTAAAGTATGTGTTTATTTTGAACAAAGAATAAAGTTCACATCAGATAATGTGCTGCTGTGTTGTTTTCAGTGTGATACAGGACACAGAGGATTTACACATAACTAATTTTTTAATTTTGATTTTATATTCTGTCTCAACTCTTTCTGATTTGGGGTTGTATATAATCAAAATTAAGTCTAGGTTTTTTTAAGAACCTGTTCAACAATATAGGCTGAAACTTGCTCTCCTACCTGCCCAAACAGGCTCTTGAGGTGCAGTTTAGCAGCCGGCAGTTTGGGTTTATGGTGCCTGTGCTGGGATTTGAAGGAGAAGGGGCTGGATGAGGATGAAGGAGATGGAGTCAGCTGGCTGTCCCTCTCCATGTTTTCACTGCTGCCTTGGGTGTTTGGGGCCAGCTGGCTGTCACTATAGGCCCTGCAGCATTCACTGATGACACACACTCCGAGGTGGCTCTTGTCCAGAGTTTCTTGCTCACTTAAGTTCTTCACGCTGGTGCTGTGTCCCTTGATCATTTCATTCTTCTCCACCTCGCCACCACTCAGTGTATGCTCCTGGATGATGGGAATAAGGACAGGTGACCTCCCATTTACCTTACCTTCCTCCACATTGGATGTGTAGGTGTTAGGCGCCTGGTTCTTCTCATTATGTGGGTTTGTTAGTGCATCCCTCTTCCAAGGGAGGAAATCAAGGTCTAGGAGGGATCCCTCAGAGCTGAATCTACGCATGGTTGCTGTATGAGAAGTGATCCAGAAGGGCAGGAAAAGGAAATGCTGCACAAAGTGAAAAAGAAAAAGCAGACATCAGATATTAGGTGAAATGGCTGCAGTAAAACACAGCCTTTAGAAAAAAGCAGAGAAGATCCAGGTTGGTGGTAGGCAGCAAAACTGTACAATTAGAAAAATGGATCAGAAACAAAGTGCTCCTCATCACTCTGTTCACTCACTGAACAGCAGCTCACTCAGAGACCAACATCCATAAGTCATTGGGCATTAGTTACAGCCCAGAACCCCCACCCTCCCCTCTCCCCACATCCTCCCACATCAAAAGTTTTAATCAGAGGGTCTGATTAAGATTTATGGTTTTATTAACTTCCTCTACAGCTGGATTGACACTCCCACATCGCCTTGCTCTTACACCAAATGGCTGTTTATTACCTCGCCTTCCTTTCACAGTCTAACAAGGTAACAGGATTTTTGTGGAAACTGGACCACACGGCTGCTCCCAGAGTGAAAGCAGAAGCATATTTACACTTTCATCCAAGCAAGCTTAGAAACGATCACATCAATCATTACAGATAAAATCGGTGAAACTGAAATATGAATCAGTGCCATGCATTTCCATACAAACTTGAAACCAGGAATGTTGATGTGGGCAGATATCACAGGGAATTGTTCTGCGATGAAACTGTCTGGCATGACTTTTCTTGCAGCAGTTAGAGCCTCATTCAAGTGGTCACCGTTTCCTAACATTTGAAATCTTAGTTCAAACATATACAAAAGCTGGGGTAACAGTGGTGCAGTGGGTAGACCAGCTATTTCCCAACCAGCGGGTTGAAGGTTCAAATATCAGTGCCTGCAGTCCACATGTCGAAGTGTCCTTAGGCAAGACACTGATGGCAGCGGCCCGGGGCCCCTCAGCTCCAAACAAAACTTTGTTGTACGTGTTGTTAGGTATTTTTAGTCAGATAGATATTGGATAGATACTTTATGTATTAGAAATGTTTAGTGGAGATAGGATGTCTAGTTAGACTGTTAAATGCTTAGGCCTGCTTATGAGTTTCCGCAGGGTACTTCTGGTCAAGGATACCAGAGAGAAGAGTTGATGACTGTCAGCAGACAGGGTGTTTAATATTATTATTACGACGTGTATAACTGTGGCCTTAGCCATAATATGTTCTTATGTTTAAGCCACGACATGTACTAGAGGTTGTGAGAATGTTTTTAGTTACACACCACTTAACCAACAGACATACACATTCACACGTTGATTTGCTTCATGTTTTGACTACTGCTATGACCAGCTGCAAAGCTGGTAACAGAGACGTCCCGGTTGACATTTCTGTGTAGTATGGGGCTAGCCCAACCGAGGTGATAAAATGTATAGGCCTGGTGGGTTCAGGGTCTTTTCATCTTACATCTGCCTGCGTGCATGGTGGAGGTGCAAGATACTTGAGCGTGTAATGTTAATTTTACCTGTGATCCTCTGAATAAATCAGCACTGTTTTGAAGTTACTAGGACTGCCTTGTCTCTCAGAGTTAGCAATGGTAAGACGAACCATATCCTACAGTGTCAAGAGTGTTACAATAAAATAAATCTTCTTCTTCTTACATAGTTGCCCATTTTCAGTATTTATCCCAGTTGGTTTTAGTTTCATACAGTGCTTTATGCACAGATTGCCTTCCAACCTCGCAGCATTTCTTCCTGGTGATTTAAAGCGGCGTAAATGTACCCGGCCTCTGTCAATTTTTGACAAAAAAAATCTGTCAATCAAAAAAAAAAATCATAAATCAGTGAATCAATTCATTAAAATATGTTTGCAAAGCTCCACATGTACGGTTAAGTATCTCTACCAAAGCCGGTTTCATAATCCAGATCACACTAGTCATTAATGAGCCCTCCACCTCATCCATACAGGCCTCCTCTGCTACAGAGCAGTCCCGGGGAGCTACTGCCAGTGTTGTGAGTTCTGATAGTCAATCGTCCACCTCCTCTCTCGGTGCACTACAGGCAGGCATGGTGTGTGGTGTGTGCGGAGCAGGGGGCCCGCAGGCTGAGGTCACCATGTTGGATTGCTGGTCCCATAAAGGCTCCAAGGAGGGAAAGTGGGAAAATAGCATCTTCCTCTGGGTCTGCTATACGTGATAACAGTACCATGCCCCCCTGATCCACACTCACAGACCACTGCATATCCTGGTGCTCTGCTTTGCCTATAAACAATGGTCTAAACATGGTTGACGCACTCCAATACGACCATACAGGTTTACAACACGATTGTTTCTTCAATAAATACAAATAAATAAAACTCTCGAGCCTCGCCTTAAACACAATGGTCACATGATTTCCCCTTTGAGCTGCAAATCTAACACCTAGGTGTAAAAGGATGGAGGAAGGGTAGATGTGAGAATGGTCTTTGATGTGTGAATGACCAGGGGAAACATAAAACCTTACAACCCTGTGGAGCCACACCTCAGTGGGTGAGCCCTAGTTTTTCAGCTGCCAATATGTCCTATTCCCACACACCTAATGAGAAATGTTGGGGTGTCTGTCTGGTTGTAGGGGGAGTCATACATCTTAACCCTCTGATGTGAAAGAAGGGTTAGGTGCTAAAGCCCCTTTGTAAAATGAAAGAGGATGTGTGGAGGAAGGCTAGGGGTTTGTCCACTGTTGATAAAATATGGCCCTTATATACCAATCACTATGGAAACCCATTTCCAACATGTAGATAGATAGTCCTTTATTGTCAATGTAACACGTTCAACAAAATTTTAGTATATGTAATGTAAAAGAAAAAATGAAATGCCGGAAATGATGAAAATATAAGAAGTCAAAATTATGAGATACCACATATTTTCACTATGTCATGATTTTGGTTACCATAAATGTTTTTCCTTTTCTAGTAAAACCAGGCTTCCAAAAATACATATAAAATAAAAAAGTATGCTATAGAGTAGCCTAAGTCAATTTTAGTAAATAATTTGTAAAAATTATGAGTCTAAATCAAAATTTGATTAACTTTGGTGACTAATTTTTCACTTAGAAATTCCAGTTTGTGAGCTGTCTCCATATTACAAAGTTACAGCTCTATGGCTTTTAACTTAAAAACTTACATCTTCAGCTCAGAGCTTTTGACACAATACGAGTAATATTTTAATCCATATTAGGGTCATTCTTCAAAAATGATGGAAGTACTGTCTCCTTTGAGTTGACATGATAACCACAGTTTTATATGTTGAATAACTGGACTGTCCTTTCAGTGATAAAGTTTTTTCCATCTAAAGTTTGACGAACTGTCTTATCACTTTGATCTTACATGGAAGAGGAGCCATATACTTTTCATTTAAAAATATATTTTTCATGAATTAAATCTCATTCAACATTAGTGTCACATATATTAAAACAGAACACTGAATTGTTTTTAGACAAGACTAAATATTATTAATAGTAACAAATAAATATTGGTTACCCCATAAGATGTCATTGGTGTTACACTAAAAAAATACTTTCATTTTGAAACAGGTTCTTCTTGGATCCAGAGGTCACTGGAGGAGGTGACATCAGACATGGGATGTCCGATGTCTTACTTAATTTGTTTAAAATGTCATGATTTATTTTAATATTTCATGTGAAGCTTTGAAGCCCTCATTTTATAGCTGTGAGGGTAAAAAAATGAATGTAAAAACTTATTACACCGAATAATAAAATGATTTTGATATGACTGAAGTCGTGACAGCCACTTTCTTAAACTGAAGGGTTTTTTTCTCCATATTGTCACTAGTGTTACTGTCACTGGTGTTACTCATCTCCTTGATAACACAGTCCTATAAAAACTGATCTCACTGGTGTTATATTGCATCACTGGTGTTACTGTTTTGTCAGTGAGCTGAGGTAATAAATGTAATTTTATTTATTTTCTATCTATATTTTGCTTGATGATTTGTTATGTAATCAGTTGATAGTTTAGAATTAGTATAAAAAAAACTTCTGGTTTGAAT
>NW_018128219.1:188801-201360 GCF_001952655.1 Monopterus albus
TATATATTTGATTTGCACCATCGTTTTTCCTTTAAAACAACAACAGCTGAGGAATATTCAAACCAGAAGTTTTTTTATACTAATTCTAAACTATCAACTGATTACATAACAAATCATCAAGCAAAATATAGATAGAAAATAAATTAAATTACATTTATTACCTCAGCTCACACACGCTGTACCTTTAAGTAAACATTTAGGCTGTAATGAGAAAAAATATGTTCATGTGCATTTAATGCCGTTTACATTATAGATAACACCACTGACAAAGACAGCACTGAGTTTTAATGACGTATAAAAAATAGGTTAAGCTCTACTTGGTGTGGATTCATCAAATGTATAAGTTAATATTATTTTAAAAAAATGTAAGTATATAAGAAGGAATACATTTCACCAGACTTGTATCGCCCAGATCCCACCGTCTCGGGAGAATGAGCCATTACTTCAAACTTTTTCTTTTCCAAATAGTCCTGACTGAACAAGAGAACATATGGCCACTGTTGTCAGAAGGAACAGCCGAACTGACAACTTTCTGCCACTGTGCCATCCTGCTGACATTGTTTGACAGTTGTTTCACTTCGTTTATACGATATTCACACTCCATGTAATTTTGCTCACCGCTGCAGTAGGAAAAGCAACAGTTGTCTTACATTTGGACCAAGGCGTTCAGACCGCCAAGCTCTTGTGGGCTGTGGTTGATTATCGCCAGTATGTGTTTACCTCATCATACAGCTGCTACATTTTCTCCATGGCAAATCGCTGCTTTCTCTGGACCTCTTGAGCAATATGTGCATAAAGTGTAGGTTCGGGATCCAGCAGTGCCGACTTCAGGTCCCCAAAGAAAGCTAATCCCAGCGTGCGATGCTGCTGCCGTCCCCAGACTTAGTTCCTGCCGTGACACTTGGCACAGAATGGGCGTCCTCCTCAGGACTGCTGCCACACCTATACTTCTGTCTGAACTTGTCCGTCAGACCCAGACTTCTTGAGAGGAACTCTTTCATGCCATATTCTGAGGTGTGTCCCAGAAAACACGACCTACAGATACAGGCTGTGTTACCAGAGTAAAGAGACCTTAACGTGAGTTAACAGGAAAATCTGAAGAATGTAATAAGAATATAAATGGATATGCTAGAAAATTCAATCCATCCCACTTTCAGTACTAACTACAACTACTACTAATAATGTTCATTTATTAGTTTTCTAGATGTTTCTTATCGAGGTGTAAACGGCTTTAATTACCAGGTTCAACACGAACATCTTTTAAAATAAACCGTACACTTGATCGAAGTGACAGCTATCAAGACACAACAGCGCTCAGGCATATGAAAGGGACTCTCGTGATGACGTCAGCGGGTCCTATGACGTTGCGTTCAGAGCTGTGGTTTATTCGGGAAAATGATGGAAGCACAACTGGAGAGATTTCATTGTCCTCAACATATCCTCATGGACCTCTTTAAGATTTGAGAACGCTATCCTGTATTACACCGTTTTTGAAATAGAGAGCAA
This sequence comes from Monopterus albus, assembly GCF_001952655.1. NCBI lineage: Eukaryota > Metazoa > Chordata > Actinopteri > Synbranchiformes > Synbranchidae > Monopterus > Monopterus albus. The sequence goes on from NW_018128219.1 coordinate 190,308, forward strand.
TTACTCCTTTTTTGTTACTAACCTCATCGTGCTTCTAGCTAAATTATAGCTCTTCTAGCTATATATAAATGCAACTTTCTCGGTCTTCATGAAAGACTTAAAAATTATAGTGACATAATCTCTTCATCTAAAAACAAAAAGGCAATGAACACTATTAATTTATTTCACAGATACAATTTTACTGTATAAATCCCCCCCAGCCTATGGACTATTTTGGTTGTTTTTTCCTTTCTCTGTGGTTATGGATTCCTCTCTGGCATGTCATATGTTCCTCTTTCTCTGATGATTGTATGCTGTAATTGTTCAATAAAGTAAAAAAAAAAATCTAATTCATATTGAGGAAAGCACAAACGTAAACAAGGGAAAATTAAGGTAAGGTGATTAATTAGGGGGTAAGTGTTTCCACTCTGAACAATGTCATTTAAAAAACATGACTTGGGTTGTTGTAAAGTTTAGTAAACAACTGATTGATTTTACATATGTAAAATGTACAAATGTTTCATATACATATATTTATATGCATATACAGTATATATTGAAACCCCCCTTGAGCAGCACTTGGCAACAGCGGGGAGGAAAAAAACTCCCTTTAACAGAAGAAACCTCTGACAGACCCCTGCTCTTGGTGAGTGACCTTCTGCTTTGACCGGTTGGGGTGAGTGGATAGAGTTGAGAGAAAAGAAAAAAAACAAAAACAAAAATAATAAACAAAAACTAGAATCTATTGTCAGTATACAATTCAACAGAAGCTCAGATGACTTCCAAAAAGAGCAAACAGTTGAGGCAATCTCTCTAGATGAGTTTGATCAGAAACTGTACATTTTGTCATCAAAGAAGATTTACAGTGGTGTGAAAAAGTGTTTACCCCCTTACTGATTTCTTATCTTTTTGCATGTTTGTCACACTGTAATGTTTCAGATCGTCAAACAAATTTATATATTAGTCAATGCTAACACAAGTAAACACATCATGCAGTTTTTAAATGAAGGTTTTTATTATTAAGGGAAAACAAAATCCAAAACTATATAGCCCTGTGTGAACAAGTGTTTGCCCCCCTGTCAAAACACTGGTTTATCGCACCTGAGTTCAATTTCTCTAGCCACACCCAGGCCTGATTACTGCCACACCTGTTCGCAATCAAGAAATCACTTAAATAGGACCTGCCTGACAAAGTGAAGTAGACCAAAAGATCCTCAAAAGCTAGACATCATGCCGAGATCCAAAGAAATTCAAAAACAAATGAGAAAGAGAATAATGGAGCTCTATCAGTCCGGAAAAGGTTATAAAGCCATTTCTAAAGCTTTGGGACTGCAGCGAACCACAGTGAGAGCCATTATCCACAAATGGCGAAAACATGGAACAGTGGAGAACCTTCCCAGGAGTGGCCGGCCGACCAAAATTACCCCAAGAGCGCAGCGACAACTCATCCAAGAGGTCACAAAAGACCCCACAACAACATCCAAAGAACTGCAGGCCTCACTTGCCTCAGTTAAGGTGAGTGTTCATGACTCCACCATAAGAAAGAGACTGGGCAAAAATGGTTTGCATGGCAGAGTTCCAAGACGAAAACCACTGCTGAGCAAAAAGAACATAAAGGCTCGTCTCAGTTTTGCCAGAAAACATCTTGATGATCCCCAAGACTTTTGGGATAATACTCTGTGGACAGACGAGACAAAAGTTGAACTTTTTGGAAGGTGTGTGTCCCATTATGTGTGGCGTAAAAGTAACACCGCATTTCAGAAAAAGAACATCATACCAACAGTAAAATATGGTGGTGGTGGTGTGATGGTCTGGGGCTGTTTTGCTGCTTCAGGCCCTGGAAGACTTGCTGTGATAAATGGAACCATGAATTCTGCTGTGTACCAAAATATCCTGAAGGAGAATGTCCGGCCATCCGTTTGTGACCTCAAGCTGAAGCGAACTTGGGTTCTGCAGCAGGACAATGATCCAAAGCACACCAGCAAGTCCACTTCTGAATGGCTGAAGAAAAACAAAATGAAGACTTTGGAGTGGCCTAGTCAAAGTCCTGACCTGAATCCAATTGAGATGCTGTGGCATGACCTTAAAAAGGCAGTTCATGCCCGAAAACCCTCCAATGTGGCTGACTTACAACAATTCTGCAAAGATGAGTGGGCCAAAATTCCTCCACAGCGCTGTAAAAGACTCATGGCAAGTTATCGAAAACGCTTGATTGCAGTTGTTGCTGCTAAGGGTGGCCCAACCAGTTATTAGGTTTAGGGGGCAAACACTTTTTCACACCACGGTATTGCAGGACTCTTGATTTAGCTTGCAATAGTTTTAGCTTAGAATACAAATATACTGTAGATGAGTACATTTTCTGTTGAGTGAGTTTTCAAATTGTTAGAAATTAATAAATTAGCCAGATAATTATTAGACATTAATGTCTTAGACTTTAATGTATTAGTAATGCAATTTAGTAAGATTAAAAGTCTGCTCTAGTCTGTTCTGTTTGAAGCTTAGCAGCAAGCCATCACACCAATTGTTTTCTTGTATTAATCTTGTTAGATTTGTGTCTGATTGTTTTAGTTACGCACCACGTAACAACATCCACACACATCGAGCTACCTCATTTTGTTATGACTAGGTAACACGCAGCTGCTCCAAGCCTGTGGAGCTCTAGATAAGAGATGGAGTCTGCTGGACGGACTTCAGGGGTTAGCCAAAAACTGATAAATGTATTAGGCTCTGTGTTTCTGGGATCTCCTGTCCCCAGCAGCCAGAGTGTGTGTGTTTCTGGAGGGAGGAACAACCCGGATTGTGTTCTGTAATCTTTACTTATTTTTTTTTAAATAAACCAGAACTAAAATCAAGAAAGACAGACTTCTTCCTTACTCAGATCTGTCCAATAAAAGAACTGGGGTATAACACCATGCAAGTGGCCCCTAATGTCTGCAGTATTCATTACAAAATCTGTGCGGTCAATTTTAATATTTCTTGTGCTTAAATGCAAAGTCAGAGCTGACAGTGCATCTAAGGTAAAGGTAACTCAATAAATCATGGTTCATCACCCAGAACTGTGAATATCCACAGCAAATGTCATGTCAGTCTGGTCTATAGCTGTTGTATATCCTCCTCTGGACCAATATGGACACACAGACTCCCATCACCATACAAAAAAGGGAATACTGTTAATTATTAATTAATTTTATTCACACAACCAGGATTCACAATTATTATGGCGGCAGTAGTTGTGTACATTATGCAGCAGAGAGCCTGATGTGTCATGCCTTCATACAGACATGACTGATAAATAATACACCAGAGTATGTCCCGTTGCACCACAGATTGTTATAGCATGCTTTCCTGCAGGCTTTCAAGAAGCAATAAATATTCTCAAGCTGTGTGAAAAATTACAGTGAAGTTACAAACAATGCTTGAGCACCCACCTTAAAAGATCAAATGAACCTGTTCCCACACAAAGATGTCTTTGCATTTAGCATGAATAACAAACAAGGGTACATTTCTCAATCACATTTACTACAGTTCAGCTACTAATTTTTAAGGGACAACTGGAAGCATTCAACATGCTATATAATCTTCTATATATGCTATAATCTAATAAGTCTTCATTCATTCATGTTCAACTGAGCAGTTATTTTGACACCTGTTTGTTGGCGACACAACAATGCATTAGTTTTTTTTTTCTTTTAAAGCAAGTCCTGCAGCAGGTTGTCTCTGTGGTTCCTAACGACTGAGCTACTGTTCTGACCTACTGTAAAAGAACACCGTAGCCATAGTGAAGCATGGTGGTGGCAGCATTATGCTTTGGGGCTGCTTTTCTTCAGCTGGAACTGGGGCTTTAGTCAACATGGAAGGAATTTTGAAAACTTTGAAATATCAGTCAATTCTGCCACAAAACCTCCAGACCTCTGACAAAATGCAGAAGATGAAGAGGAATTTCACCTTTCACCATGACAACAAACCAAAGCACATCTCCAAACCAACAAAAGAATGGCTTTACTAGAAGAAGATCAGTTCTGGAATGGCCCTGCCAGAACCCGGACCTGAGTCCAATAGAAAATCTGTGGGGTGACCTGAAGAGGGCTGTGCATGGGAGATGCCCTCGCAATCTGAAAGATTTTGAAAGCTTTTGCAGGGGAGAGTGGGCAAAGATTCCTAAGGCATCCAAGTGAAGCAGAAGCAGAGTTTTTTACAACTCTTATTCCACTATGTGACAGAATGTCAGACTTATTAAACTCTAAACAAAATAGAGGAAAAGCTGATGGTTGCAGTCTCTGGCTTTCCAGTTCTGTACAATGTGTCTATAATGAGTTACAGGGACAGAACAAAGATCAATGTTTGGAAATAGAACATCGTGTCTGGTGGCTCTAAAATATCTCTACATGTGTGTGACATAGTCCAGTTGAACATCTGTCAGGACTTTTAGTCCTGTAATCTTGAGTTTTACCAGTGCGTCCTTCTGTGAGCATATTTAGTGAAATGAAGAGAACCAAAAGGTAAGGCAAAGACAAAGCACTGCCATCATGAAAAACCACCTGCCAAAGCAGTAGATTATATAAATTGGCCTTGTAGACTTAACCAATAAATTTGACTGATCAACATTACCACAACCGCCAGACAACCTTCCCATTATTGTACCAAAACTTGTTTCAAATGGTTTCTCTAATAATGAATAGTCAGAATAGATTGTTGCAGGTTTTGGTCTATGTGGAGTTTAAATACAAATTGTGTGTGCTAAGGGGCCCATGATGCACCAGTCTGTGTATTCCTCTTCCATCTTAACAGTACTATAAATGTGCTGGGACTGCTACCAGGTGAGGGAGCTCACTGATTAACCTGTGGTGTCATTAGTTCATCCCATACACACACATGTAAAAGAGAGCTTGTGGTTTTGCAGGAGTTACTGTATGTTCATTTCTTGAACAACAGATTTTTATTTGCCATTTATGCATAAACAGACAGTCTAGGCATATAGGAATTCTTGTGCAGCTCTCCTTTGGAGTCAGGTAAGGAGTCAAAAGCCAGAAAGAACACTCAGTCTTAAAATAGAAAAGTTACAATCATTTCACTTCTTATATTAATAATAATTTAGACTACTTTGTAAAGATCAGTTTTCACTTTGACATGAAAGATTTTCGGTTGATCAGTGTTTAAAAAAACAAAAAAAAGGTGAAAAGTTCCAACGGGGGTGAATATTTTTATATGCACTGTAGATTTTGATCAGCTCCATATCTGTACAAGAAAGATGCTGAATGTAAAGTTAGCACATAAAATCTAGGTTGAAAAATACCAGAATTTTCCTTTAATAAAGATTTTAGAAAACTTGGCATCCATCTTCTCATCTTACTCTTGGAAACTAACAAATAAATCCAATCCCAAAAATGCTGAACTATTCCGTTAAAGAGAGGGAAGTGTGAACTTAACATTTGATTTTGCAATGCCATCTGAAATATGTGATGCTGCAGATGTTAAGAGTTGTGTTACAAATTTGGCCTCTGTCTAATACAGGAGTGTGAAAACACATCTGAAATTACCTTGTGTCTTACTGCAGATGCTCCTCTCATCTCTGAGATTTCTGTCATCAAAGTATGTCCTAATGTCAGGAAACATCTGCAGCGTTGATCAGTTTAATGTAACAAAAACTAACGGCTATCCATTATCACAACAGCAGACAAGCTGCCTGACAGGGATAAAAAGGAAAAGCAGTGTGTAGTACTTGCTTAATATTTAATTCAGATGCAACAGAAAATTTATCCTTCCTTTTTAATGTGTTTCTGTATGTATGAGACTTTTCGGAGTCACATGGACCTCGGCTGATTTCACTGGCCATTATTCCTCTAATGATCATCCTGGTGTCAATTTTTGCTCTGTCGCAGCGAGGACAGGAGGAGGGGCAGCAGGTTGAGAGCAGGCCGATGCTCCTGCGCCCCCATTGCCACCAGAGCCCCTGCCAAGAGGGAAGTTACTCTGGGCAGCACAGGGGGCTGAACTGGCATCACCTGTAGCACAGTGACAGAGGACAGTCAAAATAGGAAGCAGAGCATGATGCAAAAAACAGCTGTCTACATAGTCATCTCATTGACATTTTAAACACGGTAAATCAACAGGTTAATTTCCATACAGGCATTCTTTCTGTGAAAATGGGACAAGTCAGTAAAACAAGAGATGTTAGTTCAATGACACCTGAACTACACTACTGACAGTGGTGAGAGCCTGAGCTGAAGATCTGAACACTGCCTTCTTTCTATCAGTTTTATCAGTAACAGCAAGGCTAAAGCCTGAATATACCTAAAAGAAAAGCTTATTGGATTGTCTAACGGCTTCAGAAACTCCAATTCCAATAGTTTTATCAGGGGCAGCAGTGTTAAACCACTTTGTGACTTTCTGTAACACCTCACACAAACACTTGTGTCAGCATGTATATGGAGTTAGTTGCTTACCTTTTCAATTTTATGACAGTGAATGAGTCCATCCTGTTTAATGTAAAACGTAGAGAACGCATCACATAACCTAAAACAGAAGACATCTATATTAAGAGAGATAATGAAACACTTAAGACACTGAGACGAAGGTAGAACTGTTTAGGAAGAACACACAGCGCTATGTATGGTGTAAAAAGAGAACCGCATACCAACATGAAAACATTATCTCAACAGTGAAGTATGGTGGAGGGAGCATCATGATGTGGGGCTGCTTTGCTGCCCCTGGATCTGCCATTGTGGAGGGAAAATGAATTCTCCAGTTTATCCAGGTGTCCTACAGGATAATATCAGGGTGGCTGTCAGCAAGCTGAAGCTCAAAACAGGCTGGGTGATGCAGCAGGACAATGACCCTAAATGTCAAAGTAAATCTACTATAAAAGGCTTTGGAGACATGTAATCCTCCTTTTGGAGCGGCCCAGTCAGAGCCCAGACCTCAGACCAACAGAGATGCTGCGGTATGACCTCAAGAGCCATTCACACCAGACGTCCTAAGAATATGTCTGACCTGAGGCAGTTCTGTAGGAAGAATGGTCCAGAATTCCTCCTGAACGTCATTTAGGTTTAAGCCACAGCTACAGGAAGAGCTTACTTCGGGTTATTGCAGACAGTACTGATAGTACTCCATAGATTTTTCAGCTTTCTAAAGACCTTTAAAAGCTTGACACCCTCTCACATCTAAAGACAATGTGTCCGAGTTCATGCAGGGTCACTATTTGCAGGACTGCAGCTGGATTTCTGTGTGTGAACAGTGTTGTTCTTGGAAAAAACAGTCAAAAAAGACAAACAGAAGACAGCAGAATGTGGACACGACCCTGTCTGACTGAAAGGGGACAGTGAACATAACTGTGCCTTCTGAGGGACAGAGTCACCGGAGCCTCCTTCATATTTACCCATAGATATATAATGCATTTACCGCTGTTGGCCGCTATGCTGCTTCCACCTATTGGTTGTTTACAATGTTCATGTCACTGTTTGCATGAGCCAAGCCAGACTAAAGCCTTGGGATAATGTTAAACATGCCAGATTCTATCAGAAAGTAACTTGCACTAACTTACACCTTACACTAAATGACTGAAACAACGTCAGCGCAGCTCGCCTGTAGCAAGACTCAATGTTATTCTGACACTGGAAATGTGTCTGCGACTAGAAATCATTTGTATGAAAGTGTGTGTGTGGTCTGGATAATAAAAATACATTTGCTATTGCCTTGTCTACAGAGTGGGCATGGAGCAGGCAAACCCAGTAACGCTACTGGTCCCTTATCCTCATCTACAAAAACTGCATAGTGCTGCCAATTTCATTTGTGGTTTTCAACACACCACAAAAGAATCATTTCACTTCATGCATCAGCACTTTGTCAACATGTTCAGCACATTTTCACAATGCTGATAATACTGAAAGCCATCATAATTTTGGTTGCCATATTTGTGATATTACATTTTCATACGGTTTCATCTCTATAAGCTACAGTGGAGATGCACCGTGTGTTACCTGTAAAGTTGAGATTTGTCTTTTCGATAGAAGCGCAGCAGCAGACAGTGGAAGGGAAGGCCTCTGATCCTCCAGCGTGCCTTCACAGTCCCATCCTCCATGTGTTTGGTAAGCTTCAGTACTTCCAGCTGAAGCTCAGCGTAGTAACACAGACACAGGAGACGCCACAGAAAGATGGTGAGCTGGTACAGCGCACGACCTCTACACCAACACACACAGCAACAGTCGGGCCACTCCGTAAGTCACACAATCACAAAATGTTACCTCATATACATAATTTGGACAAAGCAAGTGTTTGTAATAACATATCATCATTAGCCCAGACTATAGCAGCAGATTCACCTGGTCTTGGTATTCACGAGGCCATTGATGAACTCCATATCACTGGAATACATGGTGTAATCATGGTTCTTCATGAAGAAGTTCGGAAGCTGCAAAACGAAGAAAATGTAGTCTCTGATTGAGGCAGAGCTTTTCAGTGAGTTCACTCATTGTACTGTTAAGTACAGCTACATTCCAAAGCAGGCAGACTCTGGTCCAGATCCAGACAGGAATACAGTTTAATCCATATGGGGCAAACTTTCAGTGACAAATAACTGTCACCTCACTGGACCCGTCATTGTTCAGCTGCCCACTATAGTTTGCCCTGACACCAAGGTGGCTGTCAGATCAGATGTAGGAGATGCAATTTAACCCTTGTGCTCTGTTCGGGTCTGTGGGACCCGGAGACACATGTCACCTTAAAAACAACAATATATATAAATATATATATATTTATATATATTGTTGTTTTTGTTTTGACACTTCCTACTCCCATCAGTGGTCCTACAGCTGGACTAGAGTCCACCTCCACCTAATTTAATGCAAAGGATATTAGGAAAGGCACACACCTGTCTATACAAGGTTGGTGGTGTATGTCAGAGTGAAAACAGTCATGAGGTTGAGAACTGTCCACAGACCTGACAGGACTGTATCAAGACAGATCTGGGGAAGGACACAAGGACATTTCTGCAGCATTAAAAGTGCCCCAGAGCACAGGAGTGAGTCAAGGGGTCACTATGAATGAGATCCAGAGTTCCTTTATGGAGATGGGAGACCTTAAGAAGGACAACCATCAGTGCAGCCCTCCACCAACCAGGCCTGATAGAGCAACCAGACGGCAGCCATTCCTCACTAAAAGGCACATGACAGCCCTCTGAGAGTTTGCCATGAGAAGCATCTGGTCTGATGAAACAAAGATGGAACTATTTGGCCACAATTCCCAACAGTGTGTGTGGAGAAAACCAGGCACTGAGCATCAGCCCACTAATACCATCCCTACATCCCTAAAAATATTAAGCAATTCTGAAGGAAAACCTTCTCCAGAGTGCTCACGATCTCAGGCTGGTGCGAAGGTTTACACTTCAACAAGACAACAACCCAAAGCACAAGGCCAAGAAAATAGGAGTGGATTCAGGGAAACTGAGTCTGGACCTGAACCCAATAGAGCATCTCTGGAGAGACCTGAACATGGCTGAGCACCGACACTCCCCATCCAACTTGGTTGACCTTGAACGATTCTTCCAAGAAGAATGGAAGACATTTTCAAAAGAAAGCTGCTGAGCTTGTAGCTTCGTTCTAATAAGACTTGAGGCTGTCGTTACCGCCAAACGTGCTTCAGCCAAGTATTATGTAAATTAGATATTTCAGTGTTTTATTAGAGATAATAGAACCTTCCCTGGTAGGCTAGTGGTTAAGGCGCAGCGCTCTCGCCGCTGCGGTCCGGGTTCAAATCAGGGTTGCTTCAGGAAGAGCATCCGGCATAAAACACGTGCCAAATTTCTTAATTAGAGACAATAAATTTACAAACACTCCAAAAACCTGTTTTCACTTCATCATTGTGGAGCACTGTGTGTAGATGGAAGAAAAATGAACTGAATTCATTTTAAGATAGGTCTGAAACAACAAATGGTCTGAAAACTTTCTGTACCAACTGTACATTTAAAACCATTCAAATGATGAATGGAGAAAATAATCAGCAGATGAAACCATAAAATAATCAGTAGTTGCACTTGAACACAAACTAGTTCAGCAGAGCTGTAGCTCAACCAGCTACAACAGTCATGTCCTGTTTTTACATCAGTTCATGAGTGACAGGCTGCTAATGTGATAATAAAATATATACAAGCCCAGATTTTGATTTTACATACTGTCCCAACTTTTTCTAATTTGGGGTTGTAATAGTACAACAGTACTCACTAGTCTACTTTAAACACCAAGTACATTTTCATGATAATATTCACTTTTATTTGACATTTTCAATGCATGACTTTAAGTAAAGGATGTGAATACTTCCCCTACTGCTGCTGCTAACTTACAAGCTAGCCTGCTTTAATTATGCAACATGTTATAGCTATGTATTTTCTTTTTTAAATCAGGTAAAGCTGTAGAGCTGCGATCCAGCCAATCAACTGTCACAGTCACTTACAATAGAAAGAAAAAGACCTGTTTGGTTTCATTACTCTGAGGGTCATTGTAGTTGATAATAATAGTAATTCAGTAATACTGTATACCAAAATAGCATGAAAATTATATTTTCTGAGATGGTTATGCCATGAAAATCTCACACCGTTGCAATCCTACAGTGGAGATATAGATAAATATCAGCCATGTTTATATTATAGATCAGGGGTGGCGAACCTGTTTGCCATAATGAGCCAAAAAAAAAGACTTTATCACTACAAAGAGCCACCCAACAGATGAGCAAACAACAGTTCACAACTTATACACCTAATTACATAACACAATAGTTTTCATGGATTTAAATCAGCCTACCTCCTTTTATTTGACTCAGTGGGACACCTGACAGTCCTTGGTTTCCACAATCTCTTTTAGGTCTGGCTTGTATTCAGTTGTGGCTACTCGTAGTAACTCTTTCACATGTGTGTCAGTAAGAACAGAGCGATGCTTTGATTTCACTTGTTTCAGTGTCGAAAAAAGTGATTCACAGATGTAAGTTGACCCAAACATTGACAGTAGTTTGAGTGCAGCCCGTTTGACATTGGGATATCTCTCAACCGGCACAATCTTCCAAAACTCCACGGTTCCTTCCTTCAGAA
>NW_018128219.1:202858-238730 GCF_001952655.1 Monopterus albus
TTTCCAACATTGCTATTATAAATCACATTAAACGTTTCTGATGCAGATTTAAATGCATCTACTTATTTTGATTTTTCAGCATTATTCTGTTATTGTTGCACATTTATAGTATTTATTTTGTTCTTATCGATTCTTGAAATAACCAGTTCGGCAGTGGAGTGATTCTGTGTGATATATTAAAATATTTCAGCCTTTGTTCTCAAAATCTCAATTTTTTTCCCCCAACAATGGCTCAAATGCTGTAGTACAGTGCAAGACCCCCACCAGAAGTGGAAGAAAAATCCTAAACACACATACATGTATACGTTTTTCATCCTTTGTGGAGAATTTACAGTGACTTACATTCATTTAATGGAGACTTACTCTAACCCTTTCTTGCCAAACCCACTGTAACCTTAATCTAATTTAACCTTTCCATAACCTGCAACCAAGTGGTCACTCTAAAATTCAATGACTTGCATGAGAGGGACCAGATGTGGCCCACCCAATGAAGGCCAAGTGCCCACAGTGTGTGTGAGAACAGGTTTACAATGTCAGCTGTACTAGGCGCACACACAACACAGTCTTTCTATAATTGTGACACTCAGTGACATAGTGCATTCCCTAGCCCCTTACCATAACCATTAGAACTAAATGTCCAACCTTAACCAGGTCTTAACACTTAAAAAGTCCTTTGTAGTTGTGAGGAAGGCGAGTCCCCACAATGCGAGTGTATAAACAGGTTTCAGACCTCAGATTTTGAGTAATACCAGGCAAGAATGCGTATATACAAAACACACAAAACAGCCATCTCTGATTATTACATTTATATTGACAATGTAATTGCTTTACAGAGGTGGTATGATGGAATGCAAAAAAATGCAGTTAGAGAGCGATCAACGTGATGGCAGAGGTCCACCTCTGCTGTCAAATTACTAAACTCTGTACCCGCTGTGTTTTTACATTTTTTTTTTTAAGTTAAAATCCGTTTGAAGAGCCAGCGGTTTTGAAACTGTGCCAAATGTCACATCACACTCAGGTGTGAAATCAGACAAGTGAGAATGAGTCTTCACTGTGCAACACGACACTGAGAACCTAGTGAACCAAGTGAAAATAGCTGTGCACAAACTAAGCTAGGTGCCTCTGGCTACATTCAAAAATGTGACATAATACTTTAAGAAACTAGGCAGCAACAGCAGACTTCTCTTCTTCCCATTCAGGATCAGACTGTTTCATATATCTCTGTATTCTATCTTGTGCTTCCAGCTACAGCAAGGTCAAGACCAAAAGACTGTAAAATTCATTAGGTTCTACTCTGATTGGCTGGGGGTGAAGATGACCTCCGCCAATCATTCTGCTCATACATAATGTTAGTAAGTTCCAAAACAGCTAGAGGACAGAGGGAAACCTGGACAGTTAGAGAAGATGGACTCGGAGAAACCTAAACATCTGTGTAGTGTTGCACGATATACCGGTACTAGTATGGTACCGCGGTACTGAGGCATTTAAAATGGTACTATACTGCATTTGGATGGGACCGGTACTTGCAGCGCCGCCGCCTGTGCCCGCCCGCAGCGCCCGCCCGCAACAGAGGAAAACAGAGCAGGAAACAGCTTCCTCGTCCTCTGCTCACTGAGCAGCGTGGACTGGAGCAACAAACGGAGCAGGAGGAAAGCTTGGAGAGAGCAGAGACGTTGGAGAGCGAGAGAGCGAGAGAGAGGAGCACGGAGAGGAGAATGGCTGGTGTCACAGTCACCACCCCGCCACTTGTGGACAAACGAGGGGCGCGAAGTGCTATATGGCAGTACTTCGGCATAAAAACAAATGAGCAAGGAGAGGCATTTAACGTTGATGCGCCATTGTGTAAACGATGTTTTAAAACATGCATGGCTAAGGGCGGAAACACCCAGACCTGCACACTGAGTTCAGGGAACGACAGGTAATTTACTCATGACATGTGCCCTTTTCAAATGCAATAGTTCAATAGTTTTAAGTGTGCAACACATGATAAAGAGTTCTTATCAAACATAGAATTTTTTTTTCTAAATTTTAATAAAAAAATGTGTTTTTTCAAAACGTTAAATGTGGTTACAGCACAGTCGTTCAGTGTTTTACATACATATTTAGCCATTTAATATGTTATAAAGACTGGTAACATACCATTTAAAAACACTGGTCCTACTTAAGACAGGCTATATGTAATGAAAATATTTTTTTCTAAGTTAGAACTTCTAACTTCATACTTTTTATTTACTCACACTGACTGTTCTAAAAAAAAATTTTTTTTTTTGAGTGCAATAAGAAAAGCCTAGTATTTTGAATTTTATTTTGATGTTATTCTAAGATTTTCTATTAAAATAAAGTCAGTAATGACATTTTTTGCCTTCTCTTTTTGTCTGAAAAACTATCCAAAAGTATCGAAAGTATCGAAAGTATCGAAATACATTTTGGTACCGGTACCGGTACCAAAATATTGGTATCGTGACAACACTACATCTGTGTGAATAAAATATGAGATATATTTAATTCCACCTCTTTAAATTATGCTAGAAAATTTAACACAACATAGTTGGGGTACAAGATGCTTGGATTTAGAAGTTCTCACTGCAGAACTTCAGATCAGCTGCGATAGGCAGTGAAACTGCTCTGTGCAACCTGAATTCCCTTACACGTGTCTACGCAGAAAGCATTTCAGCAATGTTTTTCAGTCATCCATTGCACGCATTTGGCAGAAAAGATATTTTGCCTGCGCTAAACATTCATATCTGTGGCTGAAGCATATTTTTATGCTTCAAGTCTAAGGTCTTCCTGATCACATGCATAACTACAATGGCTGTGAGCACTGCTAAAACACATAACCTGCATCTCTGTACTATGCTTGGACACATCCTGTGTGACAGTTTCAGACCACAAGAAACTGTCAATCTGCTAATGAGCTGCTTGTTATGCCTCCTATGTAGACATTTTGTTATCCAGACATATCATGCACTCTTACCTCTATGCGCAGTCTTTCATACATCACAGCCAGTTTCTCCTCTCCTTCACCATTTCCTTCCATACGCTCTCCCTCTGTTCTTTCTGCATTAAAACACAGAGTGGTACGAGGCAGCAGAGACAGCTCCACAGGCTTGTTAAGTCCAATAACCTGACTAGATTTCAGGCCGCTACCTGGCACCGGCTCTGTGCCCGGGCAGTGAAAACAATAAAACTGGGAGCCGTACACGAATGGTGCAGGACACCGCTCTGCCTCAAACAAGCTTCTGAAACAGCCATGTTCTCTCTTTACAGCATCAGTACCGCTTCTCTTGAAGCTGTCAATCCTGATGTCATCTTCTCTGTTGCCATCCACCATAGTCAAGAGGAAGGAGAACTCAGAGGACTTGTGAGCTCCTGGAGCAATGAGCTGTCCTAGTTTATTGTGACTGAACAGTGGGACTTCCATCAGGGCGTGGAATCTGTCTGGTTCACCTGGTTGCACCAGCACACATGTACCAAGAGACTGCTCCCAGTCCTCCTCACTGTAACTTCCTCTCTGAGGCTGGCTGACATTGTGGAACAGGTGGGACAGCATTGGCTGCTTAACGTTCTGATATCTCAGGCTGTTGGGGGGTGCCAGGGCCCATGATGCACTACTCAGGGGGTGGGTATGATGGATCCATTGCCAGTCAGCTGCCTGAAGGAGCAAGAAGACATGGTAAGATTAGCTTTATCATACAGAACTACACACACACAGTTGATAATATTTTATTCCATCAATGAGAAAAATTACACCTACAAACAACCATAAAGCTATGTTAATTGCACTGTAAGTTGTATCTTACAACATTCAGTAGCAAAATTCTACAGTATAAATGGTACCAACAATGCTACCGACTCCCATTAAAAGTCATAAATAAAACAACCCTAACCCTAACCCTCTGCTGTGTGACATAAAACACCATAGAGGTAATGGAGAGGCTAGAGGTTTTCAGCGGTACCAGCCTAGCCATTTCTCCCACTACCAGTCTTAATGCCTAGCTAGGCTATACATGCTCTGGTTCCATACATGAGGGTAAGATATTGGCACTTATCTCTTAATTCAGTTTCAATTCACAAAGTCTAGAATAGCTTCATTTCGATTCAGTTTGATTCATGACCATGCAATTACATCCGATAAATACCAGTGCTGCATAAAGCATTCCACATAACCATGGAAAATTATTTGTTTAAACCTTTACTAACTGTTCCTGGAATGTAGAATTTTATTAGCTGGAAAAATGCTTTTCATCCTTGTTGTTGTTATTGTGCTTGGAGCTGGCACTGCTGTGACAGCAGAGGTATAATTCAGATGTATACAGTGACATAACTATGTGGCTCTGTAGTGGTGGCTCTCTAGTCCATGGAAAAGCAAACTGGTTTTTAGAAGGTTTACAAGCTGAACCAGCTCTGAACTGGAATTTAGTTTGTGTTGGTCAAAAAGGTACCTATGAAGGCGGGCGATCTTTCCCAGTTAGCTGATTTATAGGCTGCTTACTTGCCCTTAAAAACTGGATGTCACACAGCTTTGTTTCTTAACCTTTGTAATACGTTAACTTCTTGTAACTCAGCCAGTGTGTGTGGGTCTGGTATGAGGAAAAAAATTTATTACGCAACACTGGTAGGCCACAGTACATATGCAAAAATGTTCAGGAGGTTCAATGTGTATTGTGGCAGATGTAGCTGTCAGAATTATGCAATACACACTTTTACTATCCCTGGGTCCATTGGACCCGGACATCCTGTATAGAATACAAATGTATGTGTGTGTGTGTGGGGTGGGGGGGGGTACACAATGTGTGATAATTGAACATGTGTTCTTATATACAGCCAAGGCCAATGAGTCTGAGCTTGAAAAAAATAATTAATCGTATCATTTTCTTCCGATGAAAAATGAAAACGGGTCCCACAGACCTAAACACAAGACAAGTGTAGGGTGCTGATAAAACTGAAATATTAGTGACTGGGCCATACCAATTCAGTACAACAGTTTAGCATTAACTGTGTGGTTTCTCTGACCGTAAAAAGCCTAGGTGTGGTATTTGATTGTACTTTCTTTTTTATCATCACATTAAAGACATTACAAGAACAAACCTTTCTCACCCACAAAATATTGCTAAACCTGGACCTATTCTCTCCATGGCGGATGCAGAGACACTGATCATCTAGATGACTGTAATGTTCCATTTTCTGGCCATCCATATTTATGTATACCATATTCATCCACCAGCAGTTCTGGACATTATGTAGCTGTCTCAGCTAACACTGAAATCAATAGCTTGCTAGCCTGCTACCATATCAGTAGAGAATCAGAATCAGCTTTATTGGCCAGGTGTGTCAGACACACGAGGAATTTGACTCAGGTACATCGGCTCTCAATGTGTATGTACAGTACATGTCCCCATGCAAGGGGCAAGTAAACAGTAAACCAACAAAAGACTGTGTAATATAAAAAAAAACAGTATTAACAAGCGGCAAACAATGCAAAATAAGCACTACAAACAGGCAGCAAACAATGCAGACAGACAAAGGAATGCTCATTGAAATGAGATAAATAAGAATAAAAAATAGAGTACTTAGAAATAGAGACCTGTAGAGCCGATGCAGTTCACATACTGAATAACAGCTGTGAGCTCCCACCCCTGACAGTGGCCTTGTCTGATTGGTTAAGAGTGCCAACCTTTAGAAGGGAATATCTCTGCACCAGGCTGTTTGATGGGTCTGGGGTCACAGGAGCCTTCAACAGCAACTCCCTGTATTAAGATTAGTTTTGGGGAGTGTTTCTACTAAAAAAAAAAAAAAAAAAAAGTAATAATATTGCTTACTGTACCTTTAATGACACACACACACACACACACACACACACACACACACACACACACACACAAACTCACTCAAAAGAGAGAATCTTAGTACTCTTAGAATCAAAGCACATTACCTGACTGAAAGTCCAAGCTTGTCTTTTGAAGAGTTGCCTTCTGCTGTGGCTGCGGACACATCCCACCCAGAAAGCGACACCCCCTCTGCTTACAGCCATTTACTGGGGCAACCCCAGTCACCAGCTGACCATCACCCACCACACACAGGACGGTGCAAAAATAGACCTTGTGAGTCTGGATGATTCCCAACTACAGAAAACGGAAAAATTCAAGTTCAAAGTGTTTACTGCCATATGCACAATAAAGGAACAAGCTTCCTTGTACAATGAAAATGAGAAGGCAGAGCCTGTTACAGTGAGCACTCCAGAGTTTCACGGCAGTTACCACCAGGCTTCAAACTGCTGCTTTTCTTTGTCTCATATGACAGTAAACTGAATATATTTTGGGTTTTGAAATATTGGATGGTCAAAAGAGTGGCTGGCCAATTAATCGCCATTTTTAGGTGATCGTCTTTGAGCGATGCCTGCACTCTAATCGGCCAATGCATCTGCAGACAAATAATGGTTGCAGTCCAAGTATTTACACATTTCTGTCGTCTCAGGAAAATGCTACTGGGAAGTGCACTAAGATATTTATCTTTTATTCAAAGTTTTTTTTATAGTTTTTTTGATTATTTGTGAAAATATTTATTTTAAATTAATAAGTGTAGATTGTCGCAAATGAGAGACAATGCTCATTATTTTTGTTTTCTTAATTCATTAAGGTTAAATAAATGTCCATTTAAATTCCAGAAATGTGTGTCTCATTTGTTATTAAATTGGTGTAGTTTATCTGAAGTCTCTAAAAAAAATGGCATTGGCAAAGACGATATTAGTCTACCAATAGCCAAAACTAACATTTTAAATATATTAGAACACTGAAAAGGGGCTGCTGCTTCTTCTTCGACATTTTGTAAACAAAACAATTAGCTGGGGTGGGGTCAACAGATGGAAGGAAAATGAATACAGGATTAGTGTCATAGTGACAGAATCTTAACACTGGTATCAGAATATAAAATGAACAGTCAAAGAAACTTTTGTTAATATTTGAGTTGAAAACACTGATGGGTTTCCCTGACCAGGGTCTTTGAGGTTGTTGGGCTATGCCAGAAGCACATGACCTTCAGCACTTTTTAATCAAAGATTCCATGGTGACGGCTGAGGCTGAATTATCTAGCCACAAACATGCTACAAATAAATGTTTTACCAAACTCCATCCTCAGATCCTGCAATGTGCACAAGTGAAAAGGATGTGTAAGTAGTGATGTTGCATATGACACTGAAGGTCTGAAGCTTGTATTGAGCAGAGGGGGCATTGCTAAATGAGGCCTCACTTTGAAGCTATGCCATTTTCTCCATTGTCACGTGAGCGATGACAAGTAAGGCCTTGGTTTCTCACGGAATCACATCACTGTTTCAGTTTGAGATTCATGGATTCAAACTATTGATACAAGAACAGAGAAACCTGAAACTTTTCCGATTGTAGTTAGATGGTTATTTTGTGAAAAATACTGAGGTTTTACAGCACGCTTGTTGCTTTAGTTTTAGTTAATGTTTAGTATTGAGGTTTTAAATCGTGTTTGATTAAACTCTTGACAGTGAGAATACAAAAACAAAATTAATAAAATTAATTCTTATCTCCCTGTAAGTTAAAACGTAGCATGTATCACATATAATAGAAACTTTCCTTTCCTCTTTCAGTTACACAAACAGGCCAGTATTTGCTCTCTCATCGGTATTGATGAGGCTGCACTTCGTAGTTTGTAACAGTAGGTGCCACTAGTGAACGCTGAGTCAAATGAGGCTTCGAGCAATAAACCTTTTGGTGACAATGGACAGGGAAGCCTGGTTTGACCGTAACTTATTTTAGATCCGATCTGTGCAGATTCTCAATCATCCAGGTCATAGTAAACTGAAAAAAAATCAACTGGACTAGATTTCTAGGTTGCTAACTTAACACGATGTCTTCAAATAGCTGTCAACTCGAAGATACTGAGATTTATAGCCTAAAGAAGAGGCACAGTAACTGCATCCTACATCTAGCTATGCAGTGAGAAATATTTAAAATTAAGGTGTCACTGCTCTAATAGAGAGACTACATGAATGGTTGCAATGTCGAGCAAGAACAACCATTTGGTGACAGAAAGGGGCAAAACGTTATCATTATTGTGGTTTTAAATATTTTGCATTAAAAGAAAAAGATTTATACCACCATTTATCACATTTATTTGCCTGGTGATTGACAAGTAATTCATCATTTAGAGTAAATTCGAAATAACTAAGTTGCTGCTAGTCACTATGAAGCCACGGTTTTGGAACACATTTTTTTCTCCACAAATAGCAGGGACATAGCGCTACGACTCGAGATATCGCACCTTAAATGTTGTCAGTAACTTAACGTTGCCTTCCATGCCGTTTATGAGTGCTGGATGCTAAACCTGCTAGGCTAACTAGCTATCAACTAGCACCAAGCTAGCCACCGGCTTGGCAAACGCTTGTGTATTGTTACCTTTTACAGGCGAAAACACACTCAGTGTTGTCTAGATGCGGTTGTTCACCCTGCCAGGTTCTGTACAATATTCTGGAAAAAAAAAGCTAAGGAGCATTACTTATCTAACTTACACAAATGTCATTAGCTACAACCCCGTGTGTCCTTGCACGGCCAAACACGCCTCACGCAATTAGTCGTAATGCTGCCTTCGCGGTTGTTGGAAAACCTACGACTGCCTCTACGGTTATCACAAGCGACTACACAATTGGGTAGGAAAAATGAAAATGGAAAATGTTTCAACTTTAGTAACTCCCTAATATCAGTTCTGCATAGGTGAAAATATGTTTTTAATGCACATGAGAAGAAACATGGGTTCCCTTTAGCTGATATTAGACACAGCAGACATTCAATGACTACCTTCAGGATATGGCCTGAGGAACTCACCTTTTACGTTTCACACGTTTTAGATAACTTTAACTGATTTAAAAAAATCATGTTCAGAAATGTGTGAACACATTACCCAAGAAGGCTAAACTCTTTTTGATTTATTTTATATCGGTAATCAATACAGTGCACAATAATACCCTAATATATGAATGTAAACTTTTTATTACTGTGATTTTGCTGGTTATTTTTCTCTTTCAGCATAAACAAATACACACAGGGACATGCAGCATAACCCAAATTACTACAGTCCCTTCTTTTTCAAAGGAGTAAACACTTCATTTTGAGTGTATCCAATTTTATATTTCCAAATACTATCCATTGTTGCAGAAATCCCACAGTTAGTTCCCTCTTTCTCCCCTTTTAAAAAAAAATTTCTGTCATACCAAGGGGGCTAGGGGGTGGGTGTAGGAGGCGTTGAGGTAGGTCATCCGACAGGCTGTCTGTGGAGCTGATGATGGTCCTGTAGTCTGTGATGTGCTGCAGGCCTTGCCACATTTGGCCAGAATCAGCAGTAGAATAGAAGCCACTGAGCTTATCCCTGTACTGCTTCTTGGCCACTGTGATGGCTTTCCTCAGTCTATACTTCGCAGCTTTGTACTCCGTCTCATTTCCTAATCTGAATGTACGCAGCATGGCGTACCTGACTGTTTATCCATGGCTTCTGGTTGGGGAACCTCCTGACTTGTATGGTCGGCACGATGTTGTCAACACAAGTACTAATGTACCCAGTCACATACTCAGCATAGTCCTGTATGCTGACAGAAAAGTCCTCCAAGGTGGCTGCAGCTTTAAACATATCTCAGTCTAACTGGGCAAAACAGTGCTGTAGAGTCCCCCCGGCCTCTGGGGTCCAGAGTTTCACTTGTATGGCTACAGGGCTTGTTTTCAGTCTTTGTCTGTAAGGTGGATACAGGAACAAGGAGATGTGGTCCGAGTGTCTGAATATTGGTGTAAAGGATTATAATTGTCTTAAATGTTTAATAATTAGATTTAGGAAAGAGTAGTTATGATTCCCGATCCACACTCCTATCCAGTTGGTGGCGATAATGCATCATTTTGTTGTTTGCCAAACGCCCAAAGCTCCATGAGGAGGAGGAGGAGGAAGAAGAAGAAGAAGAAGAAGAAGAAGAAGAAGAAGAAGAAGAAGAAGAAGAAGAAGAAGAAGAAGAAGAAGAAGAAGAAGAAGAAGAAGAAGAAGAAGAAGAAGAAGAAGCATGATAATATATTATCGTTCCACACGCCACAACCCAGTAGGGGGCAGTAATGCACCTTAGGTTGGCTTGCAATCCTCCAATAAACACCATAGCTAGAAGAAGAAGAAGACGATGACGATCCGTGCTAGTGTGATGCGGTATTATCACGTTGTTAGCTTGTGTGACGTGTTTAGCTCATAAAGTTGCTGGATAGAAAAAAAAGGATTTAATTTCGGTTACATCATTTTATACAGTTGCTATTGAAGTATCGAAATGCCCAAGAAAACGACAGAGGAAGCAGTGTGGATGGACGATGAAGTCGCTCCGGCAGCTGGTGAGATAACATCAGTGGTTTTTGAGGAGCTTAGCTAGCATGCTAAATGGTGTCAAATAAGAGCTAACGTTAGCGATAATTCAGCATAATGTTATGATGTGACTTTAGAAAATCCGTATTTTTTCCTCTAAGCTTCTTAGACAGTGGCGTATATCTTGTTATAACCAAGTTAAGCTCCGTTCATGAATACCGAGTATCCTCTCGGGTTTAAGGTTATTCCTACCATATTCATCTAAAGGCACACATTTCAATAAAATTTCAACTTTGAATGTTCGAACTAATGTAACGTTACGTTAAATTGCTTGCTAGCTACTTCTAGATAGGGCCTTGAACATTATAATATCGTTATAGCGGCCACAGTGTCATGAAGAAGCGGAAAATCGCTTGTGAAGCTAATCGAAACAAATGTGGTTGGATGAAACGTTATGTAACATTAAGGAGCCCATGATGCTTTTTTGACTTGTCTACAATGTTACAACAGTTTTTAGCCTTAGGTCACGTCTAAGACTACGTTCACACTGCAGGTCTTAATGCTCAGATCGGATTTTTTGTGCTGTTGTTCACACTGTCATAAGGAAATCGGATATGGGTCACATTTGGGCAAAAAGATCGGATTTGGGCCACTTCAGCCTGCAGTGTGAACGTACTACCCATATCCGATTTCCTTATGACAGTGTGAACAACAGCACAAAAAATCCGATCTGAGCATTAAGACCTGCAGTGTGAACGTACTACCCATATCCGATTTCCTTATGACAGTGTGAACAACAGCACAAAAAATCCGATCTGAGCATTAAGACCTGCAGTGTGAACGTACTACCCATATCCGATTTCCTTATGACAGTGTGAACAACAGCACAAAAAATCCGATCTGAGCATTAAGACCTGCAGTGTGAACGTACTACCCATATCCGATTTCCTTATGACAGTGTGAACAGCACAAATCCGATTTTTTTCCAAATCAGGCCCAGGGCACTTTCATATGTGGTCCTAAATCGGATACATATCCGATGTTTTGCAATGTGACTTAAGTCTGAACGACCATGTCATTTCATGCGATTTTTATGTCATTGAAATGTGACAGACGTCACAATTCTGCGCTAGAGGAGGCGGAGGCCATAAGCAATGTTTGTGCTTTCCTTCTTCTTGATATTCGTCTTCTTACTATTTCTTTATTTTGATTGCACATTAACTGGTACATCGCTACGCACATGCTATCACGAGTCGCATCTATTTTTATTTTCGCAAACACAGTACACTGTGTCTGACGTCACGTCCTCTTCAGCGCATGCGGGTCACCTCAGGGCAGTATACCATTCACACATGAGACGGATGGCAGTCACATTTAAATGACAATGTGAACAACAGCGCAAAAAAAATCGGATTTCGGCAAAAAATCCGATCTGAGCATTAAGACCTGCAGTGTGAACGTACTCAAAAAGACAACTCTCACTTCTGAGGCTTTTTTTTCTAACAAAATTAAGTATTATGTGATAGTTAAAGGATTTCCTTGAATGGGCATGAAATCCAGACCGTAGTGTGTTCATGTGAGCTTGCCTGACATCTACAGGTGCCCCATCATATAGGCAAAATGTTATATTGCCTTGCTTGTCATGTGTAAGCTGAGAGAAAACTTAGAAAAAATCAAATGGACTAGATTTCTAGGTCGAAGACGTTTCACCTCTCATCCAAGAGGCTTCATCAGCTCTGACTGACTGGCGTTGAGCCAGAGATATTTATCCCCCTCGGCTGTTTTTTTTTTCCAGCTTACTATGACCTGGGTGACTGAGAATCTGCAAAAACTAGTCGTGTATTTTCAACAAAGTTTATTTTATGGATATATTATTTTATTTTGTGGATATATTTTCCCTCCTGCTACTGCACTGTGACCAGAGAATGTGGAGAAAATTACAGGGCCTGAGGTTACTGCATGTCTGGGAATGTTCCTGTACAGGGACTCACTGTTTTACCTGAACAGGTCTAACCTACAAGCAGCTGGCCTGTGAAGCCCCAGCTGCGGTTAGTGATCAGCTCATCATCGCTGGATTCCCCTGGAGCACAGTACCTGTTTGTTTTGACTGCTTGAGGCCAGTGTGTCTGCCGCAGGTGATGTGATGCTGGTTAAGGAGTGGACTAATGATCCATGATGTTATTGTTGTTGGAATTAATTGCACTACTTTGGGACTGTATGTGGTCGTGTGGGGAAAATGCAGTGACCACCGGTTGGATTTACTGACCTTGGAGCTACTTGAAAGGGAGTGATGTTTCCACTACTTGGTACTAGAGTTGTTTTTGGCAGCCTGTTTTAATTTTAGTTTTAGTCTAGTCTTTGTGTGAAGCTGTCATTTTAGTTTTTATTAGTCTTAGTCACGTTCATACTCTTTTTAGTCTAGTCTAATTTTAGTCGACCAAAACTGATGGCATTTTAGTCTAGTTTTAGTCAATGAAAATTGTATTTTAGTCTCTTTTTAGTAATGCAATTCTATTTAACCCAGTCAGTATAGTATAAGTACCTAGTAGTATAGACGAAACCAAAATTTTCTTTTAGCCAAACTCATTTCAAACAAGGTTATCTTATTATATTATTGTTACCTTACACACTCAAGAATACATCAAATACACATTTTGTGTGTTTTTGTGGCCACATTTCTCCCCATCTTTTTCCACAACACATTTTTTTCTTTTCCAGTTCTGTGTAATGAAAGTTTTTCCAAATGTCGTTTCTTCTTTTTCTCCCAATGACAAACCCCAGCTGGCCGGCCATCGATCCTTTTCTCTGTGTCAGACTTAACTTTGTTTGTTGTCATCTTCTAAATAATGCCGCCAGTGGGGCTTAAGGAAGTGACATCACCTACGCCTGCACAATGCGACCTGATGCGGCCCCTGATGCGAGACACAGGAAACAAGTACTGCAAAACGATAATAATAACGCGACTGAACGAGACGAAATAACGTTGTAACATTTCGTTTCATCTCGTTTTGGTCAACAAAAATGAAGAGACATTTTGGCATAGTTTTTATTTTGTGAACCACATTTAGTCTCGTTTTTTCATCAACAATATTGCATTATACATTTAGTTATAGTCATCGTCACACGACCAGTATTTTCGTTGCGTCTCGTCTCGTTTTCATCATGTGATAAAGGTTCATTGTCAACGATATTTAGTCATAATTTTCGTTGACGAAAGCAACACTACTTGGTACTAACAGTAAGTTAAAAAAAACCAACACATTTTTTAGTAGCATAGCACCAACAATAACATCTTGGCTCATTATTCCACTCACTAACCAGCAACACATCACATGCAGCAGACACGTTGGCCTCAAGCAGTCAAAACAAACCGGTACTGCTTGGGGGGAATCCAGCATTGATGAGCTGATCATTCACTGCTGTGGGGGGCTTCTCAGGCCAGCTGCTTGTAGGTTAGACCGGTCAGGTAAAACAGTGAGTCCCTGTACAGCAGGGGTCGGCAACGTCCGGCCCGTGGGCCAATTCTGGCCCACCCTGAAATATATCTAATAAACAATAATTATGAAAACATGACCCCCCCCCAGGCTGTCACCACAAGTATGCTCTAATTCTGTCAAAAGGACAGGCTGTTTAATTTCCAGTGCTGGCACACAGCCCTGACATTGTCCTAATAATTGCAGACAACTCTCTAACTGTTGTTAGTTTACCAGATCACTGATGGCCACTGTTTTTTTTTTTTGTGAAATAATGTTTTCTTCCAACAGAAAAAACAATGAAAAAGGGCAAGAAAGATAAAAAGGACAAAAAGATTGTGAGTACATAAAATAGCTTGTTTTTTTTTAGTTTTAGAGTATTAAAATGTTTTATAGCTGATGTTTGATCTCTGTGGTACAACGTCTCATTAAAGTTTTTGATTTTTATTTTTCACCAGTTCTTTAAGGAACTCACCACAGATAGCAAACCTGAACAGGTTGTTGAAGTGGCTGTGAGAGACACTCAGGGAAAACAGGTAATCTTGACTCTTTTTAAAATGTTTTTTATTGCAATACCACGGACAATTGAAAGGTCACATGACTTTTTAGGTTTAAAGTAAGTGAGCAACACAAATGGTGGTCTCACTAACTGCAGACCAGATGGGATGGTGTGTTTCTGCAGAATGTAGTGATAGCCATGCTGGTTAGGTGTACCTTTAATTCGGAATAAATCACAAACATGCTTTGTGGGACAAGACCAGGAAGGCCTTATTCACACAGCCTAATCTGAACTGTTGATGTTGAGATGGGTCTGCTACTTGAACTAGGTCTGGGCATTTAATTGAATTTTATTTTCTATAATGATTTTGCCTTCACAAATGATTATGAAAACAAAATAATTGAGATGAAGATTATTGTGCTGCATTCCGTTTTTGCAGCAATGCTCTCAGGCACTACAGTGTGTGCGTTGTTTGCTTACATCAGAAGTAGTGAAACATTGCTCAAGTTGACTTCACCTAAGTTGTTACTGTATGTGCAGTAAAACCTCCTCAAGTAAAAAGTCAATAAGAGCATTTTATCAATGCAACTAAATGAGCATAAAATTGCACAGAAGCTAATTTCAGTTTTGCCTGCACTGTGTCATCCACTGCCATTTTGTGTTAACCATTGCAAGCTAGTTAAGCTAATAGCTAATTGTTATAAACAAGCTAAAATGAAAGATGCATTATTAGCTTGAAGAAGCTTCCAATGTACAACTGAACATGCACCCGATGCATGAGCCCCATGCGAAGTGCACACGAGATGCTACGCTGTCAATCTGCACCACTGTATGCTCAACATGAACCATCGTCTGTGTAAATTTGACGGGCACAGAATCGGATCTCTCAAACTGCCTGGCTGTTCACCAGTCATGGCTGATCAAACTAAATTCTCATCTCCAGTCAATCGATCGGTACAGTTTTAGGAAAAACTCAACTCAGTATTATGAAATCAATGAAATAACAACAGGCTTTTGAGAAGAGCATTATGAAAAAAAAATCTAATATGAAATACGATTGAAAAAAATTTAAATTGCATTATATAAGGGATTGAGTTTTAATAATTTCAGACATTTGATGTATAGAATTTGTACTTTTTAAAATACGGCTATCATAATTTTTTAAGTAATATGAAATTTTTATTTGAAATTGTACTTTTCAGCCTCAGAAAAAGAAGAAAGACCGGCGGAAAGTAAAAGGTGGAGATGCAGATTATGATGAGGATGTCATGCTGAAGCTGGAAAAGCTCTCAGTTCAAGCAAGTGACGAGGAAGATGAGCCAGGTATAAATGTTTCAAGACTGGTCCTCATTCATTCAGTCATTCTTATTCTTATTCTGATTCATTGTGGTTGCCATTTATTTTCACAGCCATTGCCCCCAGTAAAGGAAACAAGAAGGTTTGCCATTAAGTTGCATTAGCACACTATCTCTGCCCTCCTGACACTTTCCAAGTTGAGTGTAAAGCACCTCTTGTGTTCCTTTCAGGGTAGAAACGTCTTTGCTGTTCTCAGCCAGAGTGATGAGGATGAGGACCCTGTTGTAGACAGAGACCATAAGCCAGCAAAAAAGGTACAGCATTGTAGTTCACATGGCTGAAATTGACCACACAACAAATGCAGCATTAGTGAATAGTGTAGGGCAGGACCCAGTTATTCGACTATTAGTTTGGTCACAATAAGCACAGAAGGCCTATAGTATTACTATGTTCTTAGTAATATTTGTTTCTTATTAATTCACTCATTGTACAACACACCCTGAAATACTTTGGACAGAAGACATTTTGTGCAATTCACAGGTGGCTGAAAAGATCCTTCTTTGGTGCTGAGACAAATGTCTTAGAAAAACAAACATTTAAAACCCAACACAGAATAACATGTTTTCATTATACCTTTTTAAATTTTATGCATCCTGTCTGATATTTACATGAAGGTTTGGAAAATGTTTTTTATCCTCTTTTAGTCACCAGAATATGATGATGAGGGTGAGAAGACAAAGAAGAAACACAAGGCAAGTAATAAGCACTGATGTTGCTTGTGTTCTTTTAATTTTTAACCTCACTTTTGGCATTTTTCAAGTAACTATTTACCTGTGTCTATGTAGAAAGGCAAACCTGCTGAGCGATCATGCAGTGAGGATGAGGATGATGCGGAGGACAGTGACGGAGGTGATATGATGATGGTATGTTTCTCTTCCACAAAGCTATAGTTTCTCATTCTCTGCTTTGGATCAATGCTAACTCCTGCCTTTCTCTGGCTGTAATCATCAGAGTGCTGAAGATGTCATTGCAGAACAAGCCAAACAACAGGAAGATGACCCATATGCTAATCTTAGCAAAAAGGAAAAGAAGAAGATGAAGAAACAGGTAATCACTATTTGCTGCTATGGTGTATTAGTTATATAACTGTTTATATGCAGGCAATATAAATAACATAAGAACACACACACAGCCACAATGTCTGTTTCTCACAGTGACGTACCAAGCTCACCCCCTTCGTTTACATGCAGTCCTTTTGCTCTAAAACCATGTACAGCTAAAGCTGATGCAACAACCTTTACTTTTATTGTTGGGGAATTCAGTCCATTATATTTGCAGCTTAGACTACTTTAAGAATTGATTTTCACACAAACCAGAATTAATACTTATGACAGACAATAAAGAGCAAAGAAAAGCATGTAGGCTACATGTACATGTCTGTTTTTGAATAGCTACAGCCATCATGGCTGTAACCACTGAGCTCCAGTCACAGCCACAGTAAGAAGCTAATGTTAAGTGTGAAGTTCCATTATCTGGCTCACACATGAACACAGAGATCACTAAATTATATAAGGTTAATCACAGTTAAAGACAAGACCCAGTATTATTAGCCGTGCACCATGGCAGCAGTGATAAATGACAATGATCATGTGGCGCTCACAATGTGAACACAAACTGTAATGATAGCTTATTACAGAATCAAAACAAAATAAATGAACAGTGTAGCCTACCTTTAGGAGCCAGTTCAATGCTGACCTGTTGCAAAACCTAAATAAAGGAATCCATCTCTAATTTGCCTATGCCCCAATGCACATCCCAACATTAGCATTTTACCACCCAACCAACAGTTAGCAGTAGCTACGGAGGCACCCGCTCACATAGTGGTCGTAGCAAGTGGGTGTGGCTGCACTTGGAGCTTGGCATCTCGCCTGCTGCTAATAATCCAGTCTCCCTGATCTCTGTAACTAGATTATGTTTTTGGCCCACTAAATAAAGAGATGCTGACATACTGTCAAACTCAGCCAGACTGGACTGTAAATACATTTGACTTATCTCTTTTATATAACATTGCCACATGATGGCTTAAACAGAAACTGCTAAATCTTTTCAGTTTTCACTCCTGCATCTCATCCTGACAGACTAAGTTCATTGACCTATGTGGGAGGTGCGGTGGTGGGGGGTGTGCTGTTGGTATATTTGAATATTCATAAATCCTGACTTCACAATGAGGGGCAGCCTATTACAGACATCCACTGAACTTTTTTTGAGGAAAAACCTGTGTTAGCTTGTATATTGTTTGTAGCAGAATATTTCTATATGGAAATATAAGTACTAAAATATCTCGAGTGGAACTGTAAGAACCCTGGGCATGTGGAAATTGTGAGAAGCATTTTTCACTATATTCTGTTTTATAGACCAAACAAATAAGCTAGTCATCAAAACAACAATCAGTAAATTAATCGATAATGAAGGTAGTAGATGCATTCTGTGGATGGGAACGAGTTTTTTTAAGTCTGAAAAAATAACCTTGAAAATGTAACTAGGTTTATTTTCTCTTGAGTTCATGGGTTATTGCTTGTCTTTGTTGGTGTATATCGTTACAGATGGAGTATGAGCGTCAGGTGGCTAGTGTTCGTTCTCAGAATGCCTTCGAGGCAGACTTCTCCATTTCACAGGCTGAGATGTCCTCCAGACAAGCCATGCTGGAGAACGCCTCTGATATTAAGGTGATGGCTTCTTACATTCTTCTCAACAAGTGGCTTAAAATCCCTGAAATTTTGTTGTCTAGAAATGTGAACTGTAATGAAAAATTGGACCTATTCATTTGTAAATGTTTGATGTGTACATGTTTTTCTTAACTTCCCTTAACCTTTTAATCTCAAGATGCTTTTAGCTATAAAAGTAGTATGGAAACATTTGGATGTACTGGTCTGTCTCTTTTAGTGAAGATCTGTTTTGTGTACTTTAGCTAGAGAGATTTAGCATATCTGCACATGGCAAGGAGCTTTTCGTCAACGCTGACCTTCTGATTGTGGCAGGAAGAAGATATGGTTTGGTTGGACCAAATGGGTAAGTATCCCCTTTTCTTTTATTACCATTGTAGGATGGTATTTTATATAGCCTTATATCAGAATATATGTTTCTAGTATTGCACTCTGATCTTGATAAACTTGGT
Organism: Monopterus albus; assembly: GCF_001952655.1. Classification (NCBI taxonomy): domain Eukaryota; kingdom Metazoa; phylum Chordata; class Actinopteri; order Synbranchiformes; family Synbranchidae; genus Monopterus; species Monopterus albus. The sequence continues at coordinate 221,649 of NW_018128219.1, forward strand.
GAAACTTGCTGCTTTAGTACAGTGGGTACGGAAAGTATTCAGACCCCCTTAAATTTTTCACTCTTTGTTATATTGCAGCCATATGCTAAAATCATTTAAGTTCATTTTTTTCCTCATTAATGTACACACAGCACCCCATATTGACAGAAAAACACAGAATTTTTGACATTTTTGCAGATTTATTAAAAAAGAAAAACTGAACTATCACATGGTCATAAGTATTCAGACCCTTTGCTGTGCATGTTTTGCCATTTGTGATTTAGCCTATGTGTAGCTTGTTTTCTTCTGAAAAATTTCTGCTCTTTGGCGATGTATGTGTTGGACTTCATGCACAGTTCAGCTCTCTCACTCGCCTGGCTAGTGCCAGCTCATTTTTGGACTCAAATTTTTAGTAGTCTACTACTTCAAGAAGGATTGATGGTGGGTTTTGGCCACAATTGCAGCAACAGCTAGGTGAGGGTTGATGTGGACCATCCTGCTTGGTTTTTCCAATATATTTTTCTGTGTCAGTCTCTGTTTAGAGGAGAGGAGCAGAGTGATAGCACAGGACGTGAAAGATCACTCCTTAGTGCATCAATCAGCCAGCAGCACAGACTGTATGAGCAGTTTATCAAACAGCTGTTGAACAAGTAGACCACAAACCTGTAGAAATGTGATGGCTTCACCGCTTTGTCCATGGTCTACTCACTGAAGTCCCCGTTTTACCCCTAAACCAAGTGGATGTCTGTCATGTCTGTCGTTTTTGTTCTGAAAAACCTTCAAACTAATAATGATATCGGCATCAGTCCAAATGCCAGCAGGGTGTTTTCATGGTCAAGCAACCATATTATGAGGGTCAAACTGTCATGGGGATATTGCTTTTATGACATTATGGGAAACCGAGTTGCCCCTTGGCAGAGTGCTCTGAGTGCTGCTGTAAATACAGATTGACTTGCAAACATTTCTGCTTAAATATAAATAAAAATGCACTTAAAAATTGATTGTGATTATTTCTAATGCTGATTTATATGCATGTATTGATTCAAGGGTGTTTGATTAAAATAGATGGCTCCTGTTGATAAAATCACCAAAGTACTAGTGGTATGATGTTGAGCCAGAAACATGAGTATGAATAAAGTATGAATAGGTTTCCTCATGGTATGAGCAGTAACCAGACATGTTGCTTAATTTCAACTTAAACATTGATAATAAATGATTCAGTGTGTTCTTGTTGTGGTCTTTGTCTTTCAGAAAAGGAAAGACCACATTACTGAAACACATAGCCAACAGAGCTCTCAGTATTCCCCCCAACATTGATGTACTACTGTGTGAACAGGGTAAGTGATTGGTCAGGATGTGCTATCCATAATTTCTGTGTGTGACCACGCTGTTGTCATCCACTCACTCTGTCATGTACTTGTGTTTCTGTTAGAGGTGGTAGCTGATGACACACCAGCGGTGCAGGCAGTGCTGAAGGCAGACACCCGTCGCCTGAAGCTTCTTGAGGAGGAGAAACAGCTTCAGGCTCTGTTGGAGAAAGGAGAGGACAGAGTGGCTGAGAGGCTGGAGAAGGAGTGTGTGTGTGTGTGTGTGAGAGAGAGAGAGAGAATGTTGTCATTTTTTTATACAGCCTCATAAACTGACAGTCACTAACGTTTGTTTAGTTACAGCAACACTGCTGTGCATATGGTTTTATTTTCAGCACCCCAGTCCTATAGGATCTACGGTCAAGTCATTTTGATTTGCATAACCCAATATCAGAAATCACAAGGAGGGACTTTATGATCTGTACAGCACATTACACTTTCTGTCCATGGACCCTCAAATTAAGTAAGGAAAACCTCAGTCTAAAAAAAAAAAAAGCTTCAGTCTGATAATCTACATTGTGAGGTTTTTCCCCTTTCTGGGCATATTAACTAAGCTAGTGGACTCCAATCATACAGTGTAAATCTAGCAGGCTCTCATGCCTAAATCTTTAGTTTCAAACCCAACTTAAACACTTGTTTTTACTCCAACCTGTCTCTATTAAATTGTACTTGCCAAATTAATAGCTTGACTGAGAACACGTTCATATCAATAAAAAGTCTGACAGGTCAAGACACAAACATGGAGATGAACCTTGAGGTTATTCAAATGTATTTTGAAGACAAAGGGAAATTGTAAACGTATTCCCCAAACTGTCTGTCATAAACATCTCATTACAGCATTAATGCATGCCTTCATGGTTTAGCCTTAATGTTACATACTTGCTGTAACTGGGTGCAGTTTTCCTGTTTAGTAAGAGACTATTTGCAACATTTCATTTGACCTTCATAAATGTGGTTTAGATCAGTTTTTCTCCTCCTCATCAGGTCTATGAAGAGCTTAGGGCAATTGGAGCTGCTGCAGCAGAAGCCAAAGCCAGGAGGATCTTGGCTGGTTTGTCATTTACCCCTGAAATGCAGAACAGACCCACCAAGAGATTCTCTGGAGGGTGGAGAATGAGAGTCTCCCTCGCCAGGTACACCATTACAGACTTTATGGATGGAACAGGTCCAGCATTAATCTGTTTGAAATTCTATTTCACTCACTTTTAACCTTCTGTACCAACAGAGCTCTGTTTATGGAACCCACTCTACTGATGCTGGACGAACCCACCAACCACTTGGACCTGAATGCTGTCATCTGGCTTAACAAGTATAAAGACGTTTTTTTAATCTAATGTGTTTCTCTGAATAATGCTACTATTAGATAATGGTAGTTTTTATTTAGGATTAAGAATGGGAAGGAATATTAAGTCATTTATTACTTATGACCCCTAATGACAAAGTGAAAACATGATTTCAGAAATTTTTTGCAAATTTAATAAAAATCCCAAACTGAAATCTCTCATTTACAAAAGTATTCAGATCCTTAGTTCAGTACTTTGACAGTCATCTCTTTGGCAGCAGATGCGGCTTTGAGTCTTTAACACTAGGAATGGGCGGTCTGCCCCATTCTTCCCGTCAAGTCTTCTCAGGCTCCATCAGATTGCATGAGATGTGTCTGTGAACTGCCATCTTCAGGTCTCTTGACGTGTTCTTTGGGGTTTAAATCTGGGCTTTGGCTAAAGCTTCACACCAGCATTGTCTTGGCTGTATGCTTCAGGTCATGCTGAAAGGTGAACCGTCACACCAGTCTCGGGTCATGCACACGCTGGAACAGATATTCTTTGGGTATTTCTCTGTATTTGGCTGCATTCGCCTTCATCCTTCTGAGAAGCACCCCACTAAATGATGCTGCCACCACCATACTGCACTGTAGTGATGGTACTAGCAAGGTGATGAGCAGTGCCTAGTGTTCACCAGAATTAGTGCTTGGAGTTCTGCTTAAAGGATTTAAGTTTTGTCACATAGGAGCAGAGATTTTTTTCCCCTCATTCTCAGTCCCTGAAATGTTGTTTGAACAACTCAGAGCAGGCCGTCATATGCTCTGTACTCAAAGTGGCTTCTGGCTAGCTGTCTGCCATAAAGGCCTAATTGATGGCGCACTGCTGAGATAGTTGTCCTTCCTGCAGGTTAACCCATCTCTGCAGCAGACCTCTGAAGTTCTGTTAGAATGACTTTGGGCTCTTGCGCATGTCCCTGACTAAGGCCCTTCTTAGATGGATAGATACTGAGCAAAAATAGACCAGAATAAGAAAATAAATTACAAGTATAAATAGATATTTTACTGTACATCTGTGAGAATTGGGTGTATAGTCTGAAGGACTGTTCATTAAATTACATTTGAGTAATAACTTTTGTTTATTGACAAAATGTACATTGAACATATTGTTGGAGGTGATCGCAGTCTGCAGGATTTCCTGTGGCGTTGTTTGGTACAGCAAAGCTGAAGCAGTCTTACTGCTGAAAGTGCTCTGCATGTTTGACCATTAGGGGATATGAGATGTTCTCCATGATGGTCAAATGGTCTTAAATGGTAAATGGTCTTATATTTGTATAGCGCCTTTCTTTACAGCACACTCAAAGCGCTTTCACACTATTTGGCCATTCACCCATTCGCACTCCCAAACACACACACATTCACACACCGGTGATGTCAGCAACTGGGGGTACAGTGTCTTGCTCAACTGGACTGGACAAGCCGGGAATCGAACCGCTAATCCTCCGGTTAGGAAACGACCCGCTCTACCTCCTGAGCCATAGCCGCCCCCAGTCAGCCCCGGTCAAGAGTTTATGAAGCTTCCTTCTCTCCACACCCAACCCCAGAGGCTCCATAGAAGTCCCTACCACAGAGCCAGCCTTCCTGATATGTTTGTGTAGTTTGTCGGTGTCATTAGCTCTGCTGCTGCAGCAGTAGACAACCTACACGTTCTACTGCATACATCACATGATGTGAGCTTTCTCAGAAAGTAGTCTGCTCTGTGTTGCATTTCCATTCCAGTCTGTTGTCGAGGTGCACTCCAATAGTGTTTTGCAAGCTCTTCTGCTGAGCTGAAGAATGCGTGACTGAACTGTACTGAGCTGCTCCTGAATCAGCATGGGTGTGTTTCCACAGCACTGTAAAACGTGTTGTTTATCTTCCACATCTTTGATAATGTGGAATGTGGGGGTAGTGTAGCTGTGATGAGCAGAACATAGCTCAGTGTCAGTGTGGTGTTACTGGCTTGCAACATGGAGCCCTTGGTGCTAGGTATTATTTTAGCCTCTCATCAGAAGACCAAGTGAGAGACTCCATTTTCGAATCTTGCTGCACTGATTTTACAGATAAAAATGCCACAGGGTATCTGTAGATGTAACCCAGCCCATGGAATTTGGCCACAGTGTTACTGTATGTTCTGGTAACATGTACCTTGGGCCAAAAAAATAACATGCTTTTTGCTTTAACCCCTTCTGGCACTACCAACAAGCAAAACCTTATATTTGTTGGCACTCTAGTGTCATGGATCTAAATAATATACTTCCATCTGCTACAGAAGTCTTTTCAATGTTAATAAGGCAAATGATGTATGAATTGATGTTGCTCTATAATATTTAAAAGATCTGTTTGTGCTAGTCCTTTAGAGAGATTTATTTACTCTTATTTATATATATTTTTTTTACTTACAGTTACCTTCAAGGCTGGAAGAAGACTCTTCTCATAGTTTCTCATGATCAGGGATTCCTTGACGATGTGTGTACAGATATTATCCACTTAGACAACCAGAAACTCTACTACTACAGAGGGAACTACTGTAAGTATTGATTTTAGGTTTGTATCTTGCAGGTTTTGGATATGCATTGTGTTTAAGTTAACATGACTTGTAAAATAAAGTGCTGTGAAAAAGTCTTGGGCATTAAAAATAAAGTGAAGATGCATCAAAAATAATGCTATGAATAGTTTTGAATTAACCTCATGCGAATGACAATGAAGAGAGTAAAAACTAAGTCATATTTTAAGTCTTAAACTGCAGAATTGTTCGCACCATATATTGATGAATCCCATTCATTCACCTTCAGGAGGTGGTCTCAGTTCGGCCACTAACCCAGGGCTTTGTCTCTGTTGGTGCTCGGAGTGCTCAGCAACACAGCCGTGCACTTTGGTCTCAAGGGGGCTCACATACCGTCAGCATCCTTTCCAACTCTCTTTTAAAATCTTCCTGTATCCAAATTATGATATGGATCGGCACCAAAAGCTGTTGTTCTGTGGGCTGTACCCTGCCTCTCTACCATACAACATTTCTCCGCCTGTATGCGATGGACTTTCACTAGATATTTGAACACATTGCTTGTGTTTATGCCCTTGCATGCAAAAGACTAGGGGACAAAACATGACAAAAAACCAAGTGAACCTGGAGTGCTTTGTGTTCACAATGCACAGATTAAACAAAACAGAACGTGGACTTGAAACAACCGATTCATTTCAGAAGGATCTGAGTTCATTTGGAGTGTGCACATATCCCCAGAAAATGCTGACTAATCACTCTGAGTTTGTTTTGAGGGCTGAAAGGGACCAAGTATGGAACACCCTTACAAACATGGATGTCAGAAGTCTAGATGTGGCAAAACAAATTAGATTTGAGTGGTGGGGCTTGTGATATGAGCATAGCCTTAGTGTTGTGACGAGACAGAGTAAGACACACAACGGAAAACTGATAGTGGAAATCCTCTCTTACCTAATTAGTGCTTTTCTTGCTTTTCTTTAAGTAACCTTCAAGAAGATGTATGTGCAAAAGCAGAAAGAACTGCAGAAACAGTATGACAAGCAGGAGAAGAAACTCAAAGAGCTGAAGGCTGGTGGCAAGTCCACCAAACAGGCTGTGAGTATGTCCACACACACCAACTGGCTCCACGTTCATACATCTTGGATGTCCCCAAAACAGAATGAAGCGGACTTTAAAGAGAAAACCAGTCTCCACATCTTCACCTAAATCACTTGCATAGAGGAAAAAGACAGCACTCAGAGTGCAAACCTCCACCAAGGGCAACTTCATTTGCCCATAAAAACATAAAGCCAATATTCCCATGAGTTTGACCTTCATAATACGATTGCTTAACCATGAAAGCCTAATCCCTGCATTTAGAATGACTCTATCATTATTTTGAAAGTCATTCAAGAAAAACGATAGACATGACATACACTCACTCGTTGGTTTAGGGGTAACACACAGACTTCAGTGAGTGGACCTTGGGCAAAGTGCTGCAGACGTCACATTTCTTTCTGCAAGTCTGTGTTCTGCTTGTTCAACAGCTTTTTGATAAGAATAATAATAATAAGTAACATTTATATAGCACTTTACAACTCACAGAGCCCAAAGTGCTGCACAGAATAAGCATAACTATACACTAAAACGATGCTAAAACAGAGAAAACGCTACTAAACAATACCCAGATAATCATAAAATATAAAACGTGCACAATGCCATTCAATGGCAAATAAAACAAATTAAAGATCGAACGCTTATTTAAAAAAGTGCGTTTTTAATCTGGATTTAAAAACCCCTAGCTTGGTCGTAGATCGAATCTCTAGTGGTAGCGAGTTCCAAAATCTAGGGCCATAAACGGCAAATGCGCGGTCACCCCATTTTTTGGATCGGGACCGTGCGACGACTAGAGATAGGTTTTAAGAAGAGCGCAAGGCTCTACGCGGCACATAAGTAGATAAAAAATCAACCAAGTAAAGTGGGGCAAGGCCGTATAAGGCTTTGAACACAAATAAAGGAATCTTAAACTCAATTCTTGATAAACTGCTCATACAGTCTGTGCTACTGGCTGATTGTTGCACTGTGAAGTGATCCTTCATGCAACTTCTAAATTGGCATTACTTGGATAGACTGACAGCATTCTCAGTCTAAGTGATTAGTGGTCTCACCTGAAAAAGTGTCTAAACTTAATAAAGTGGCATAATAGCAGTCCAAGGATGAAAATGATAACAGCTTTGAGCCTGGTTCAAAATCTCAAATGGCTCTTGCCTGGCTGTTGCTGCAGAGAGCTTGCTGGAGCTGCCGCCTTGCTGGGCTCCTTCAGTTCCTGTCTCACACTGCAGGGTGGACTGAGTGACTTGGTTTCAATTGACAGTGAATGAGCAGCTGACACTGACCCAGGGCTTTGTCTCTGTATGTACTCGGAATGATCAGCAGTGCAGCTGTGCACTTTGGCCACAAGGGGGCTCACATACAGTCAGCAGCCTTTGTAGCACTCACAGAGGGGAATAATCTTTAAAAAATTCCTGTATCCAAATTATGATATGGATCAGGACCAAAAGCTAATCAGTTGCTCTGTGGGCCATACCCTGCCTCTGCAAAAATGTCACTGAAATCTGTTCTTTACTTTTTGAGTTCTGCTGTTAACAAACTAGCAAACAAACCAACAAATGCTGGTAAAACTATGACCCCTACTTTGGCAGAGGTAACAAAGTACAACAGTTCAAGCTCTGTCAAGGTGACAAGTTGTGTTCTTTCATGGATGTGTAGAATCAACAACTCTCAGTTGAAGATGAAATGTACCTATGAAGTCTTTATATTTTTAGTAAGTGTACAACATTCTAGTATGGACTAAAGCTAAGTTATTACAGTGCCCATAAAAAGTATTCACCCCCTTGGATGTTTTACCTTTTTGTTGATTTTATAACTCAGTCATGGTCAGTATGATTTGGCTTTTTTGATAAAAGTGTATTCAGTCATGGAGTGTGTGTGTGTGTGTGTGTGTGTTGTGACCACTATCATTGTTGAAACCAAACATATACCCTTGCTGTCAACCTCATGGGGACACTATAGGAAACTTCACTGGATCATCAAAGTCAGCAGGCTTCACTGTGGAAACATATCGCCAAACTCTGGACGCTCCTTAAGCGCCACCATCAGGTTTTGAGCTCCATTACAAATGAAGCTCATAACAGTATGGGTAAGTTTAGGTTCCACATCACTGGCAGTGAACAATGTACATAGTAGAATTTGAGCAGGTACTGAACATTATTGACATTTTTTAGTCTTTAAGCAGTTACTTTTTAGTGGGTTTAGAGGATGCAAACTAGTAAACCTCACTAAATCCAGTCGCATAGCCCTGCACTAAAAACTAGGCCTACATCTGTAAGAAATGTTTTGTGGCTTTCACTACATTTATTCAGGTCTAGTAGCCTAATGGTGAGGCTGCAGTTTGTTATATTTTATTATTTTGCCCTTCCCTAATAAAATACATATTTGTAAAACCATTATTAGGTCAAATCTACACCTCTCTCCCTTTTTGTTTTTTTACAGTGGATTTGCGCTGGGTTAGCATTACTCTCTCAGTATGGACAGATGGACTGTACATGTGTACAGTATAATCTTTGTACTGTTGTACAAAGATTGAAGACTTGAAAAAATTGCAGCTTATTCATTTCCCTGTAACTGTTCATTGAAAAATATTTCCAGTTCATTAAAAGTGCTTGTTATTCTCAGCTTTCAAAGAAAACATAGCAGCATTTATATTTGGACATTTATTCAATACACTGTGTACAAAAGAATTAAACGGAAAACATGACTTTACACACATTCACATTACTTTGTAGAAACCTGTTTTCACTTTGACATTAGATGTTTTTTTTGTCTTTTTTTTTTTTTTTTTTGTCAAAAAAGCCAAATTATATTGACCATGATTGATTTATAAAATCAATAAGATGGTAAAACATTGAAGGAGGTGAATACTTTCTATAGGCACTGTATGCGTGCCACAGCTTGTTGACATAGGTGTTTTATTTATCTATTCTGTCTCGTGTTGATTTTGAAGCTGACACCAGTTTTTAAAAAATATTTCCTCTCAGGAGAAGCAGACTAGGGAGGCCCTGACCAGAAAGCAGCAGAAAGGCAAGAAGAAGGATGGTCAGAAGGAGGAAAGCCAGGAGGCCACTGAGCTGTTGAAGAGGCCTAAAGAATACACTGTCAAGTTTACCTTCCCCAACCCTCCTCCTCTGTCACCACCCATTCTGGGATTACACAGTAAGAACATATGCAGATTGCTGCACCAGCTCAATCTGACCTAAACAGAGATAAAATTTGAAGGAGGCAGGTGAAGACTGACTACATAGTTTGTATGATGGGGACAACCGTGACTGTCCATCAAACATCAGCGAGGGAACACATTGCCATGAATTGGAGCACCTAATAATAGTTTTTGCCTTTTTTTTTTTTTAATGGCAAGCTTTAATAAAAATGTTGTCCTACTTTCCTTTGTTACAGGTTACCTGGTTTTAAATTGTACTCATAGTAATTATGGTTCCATTCATTCACTTCAGTATCTAATTTGAAATTTTTTAAATTTAAAAAATGGAAGAATTGATGCACCCAGATGCTACAATCAGTAATTCACACATCTGGGACCATTGTTACATCTCTTTGTTTTTGTCAGCAGATGCAAAAATTCACATTGTGGGTGTGTGTACGTCTTTAGTCATGGACACAGTTCGATACCACTGCTGCATATACATTTTGGCTTGTTCCCACAACTTCAGAGGGTGTTTTGAGGGTTAAGACTTGGTTTTAGGGTTAAGGTAAAATTACTCTCCATGCTTTCTCCCCTGTAAAGGTGTTGACTTTGGCTATGAGGATCAGAAGCTTCTCTTCAAAAATGTGGACTTTGGAATTGACATGGAATCTAGGAGTAAGTATCTAATGAAGCAGAGTCTAGCATTCACCTTTTCACTGTTTATTTCATTGACACGGGTTTTTTTTCTTCTGTTAGTTTGCATAGTGGGACCCAATGGTGTTGGGAAGAGCACCCTTCTGCTACTGCTAACTGGGAAAATAAATCCTGTAAGTGTGTGGATATGCAAAAGCATCTTTATACATCTATTTTTAAATATCTAGTTACAAAGTGAGTGAGTCCTTTGGAATTATTCTTGTCCACATGAATATATCGTTCAGACATGCACAGATTTAGCAAAGCTTTCTCTAGAAGTCTCTCATCTAAGATGACACAGTGCAGAATGCCCAGGGAAAACGGCTGAAAACTTAAAAGGCATCATTGGAACTGGTTAACATTTGTTAATAAGTTTTTATGAGCTGATGAAGAAAACAAGGTCATTTCAAAGAATTCACGTAAAGCAATTATTCTTGCCACTGTCATGTTACTGAGTTGACTTGATGTCTTTCTTAGACTAAAGGTGAAATGAGGAAGAATCATCGTCTGGTGAGTAATGCAACTGTTGCCGATAGACTCTTAGTGTGTACTATACACTGTTAGTGGTGTTCTCACACTGCGTCACTCTGACCTACCTGTAGCCTAAACCAGAGTGTCTCTAGAATGGAACTGTTTTCAGACAGTTTGCTTAACCTGTCAGGTACAAGGTGTACTTGCCAGATGAAACTTTGATTTTATGAAACAAAGTTACATTCATTGTGATAAAAAGTGCTGAGCCAGTTCAGTTGGTTGTTAACAGGAGGGGTTCAGCTGCTGACTACTTTAGTGTACTTCCAGCTTATTGAGCACAAGGTTGCAAACTCTTCTCAGCAGAAAATACCATATGGCCTATAGCCTGCTAAAGTTACCAATTAGAATATCAGAATGTGCGATGAAGTTGATGTGTAAACAGTACTTTTAGCTCCACCACAAGGACTGGCTTTGTTATACAAGCTGCTGACTGCTCACATTTCATAGTGGCTCCAGAGTATTGGTGAGTTCACATGAAGAAAGGTTGTACAATAACTGGGATGTTTTCTGCCTTCAGAAAGTGGGCTTCTTCAACCAGCAGTATGCTGATCAGTTGAACATGGAGGAGACTGCCACAGAGTACCTGATGAGGAACTTCAACCTTCCCTACCAGGATGGCAGGAAGTGCCTGGGACGCTTTGGCCTGGAGAGCCACGCCCACACCATTCAGATCTCCAAACTCTCTGGTATGAACATGAATAATTAAACATTTGTCAGCTGTCAGGATAGAGATATTTTGTAACACGGTGTATGGATTTGATCCGTAACAGGCGGTCAGAAGGCCAGAGTAGTGTTTGCTGAACTGGCCTGTCGTCAGCCTGATGTACTGATCTTGGTAAGGACCGCTGAGCCTTTTTTACACTGTTAATTAATATATTCTATAGCTAACTTTGTCCTTCCCTCACATAGGACGAGCCCACCAACAACTTGGACATTGAATCAATTGATGCCTTATCAGAAGCCATCAATGAATACAAAGGAGGTAAGATCCAGTAAAAATGTAGTGTAAATATAAAGCTCTGTCACTCCAAACCGCAGAGATTACATTAAAGGCTTCAAGAGTACTGAGAGCTGAACACTGCCTTGGTAGGCAACCACACACTTAAAATTTCTACTCCAATTTGCAAACTGACTCGGTGTTGTCATTTCAGTATTATTCAAATTACTCATGTAGTCAGACTTTGGATTATTGAATATGAAGTGTGGCCCACGGTATTCTTAAAAGAGCCACAGTGTACTAAACCAAAATGTTCTTTTATTTTTTAAGCAGACAATCACACAGCATTGCTTTGGTGTGAAGTTCTGCATCGGTACGGGGGGTATTTCTAGCTCTGAAACACAAATTATAATGGACAGTCAAATCTTTGTTTTGACTGTCCATTATAATTTCATCGTTATACAAGTGGATCAATAGATCAAGTCTGAATATTGAGACTTAAGTCAAAAAATGTAAAATTGTAAATAGATTCCGCTTCTCACTTCATAATTTTGAGTTAAATATATAATAAATTACTCATCTGTGAATTCCAGCATGTTTTCCTGTTCTATTGTCCTGGTGGAAACGGTCTTTCAGATAGTTTTATCTGTAATATGCTAAAATTAAAATTAGGTGACAATATTGGCCTAGAATGCATGGATCGGGCTCTGTGTTGGGAGTGTGTGTTTGACAGTCAGTGACCGAGGCCTGAACAGAGAAACCTGGAACAGCTAAGACTACGTTCCAAAGATTGATCAGTTGTCAAAGCTGTCCACATGTTTAAAATACCAAAGCAGTGGTTTGGGTCTACAGGACTAACATGCTGTCCCTTCTTGTCCAGCTGTGATCATTGTGAGTCACGACGCCCGGCTTATTACAGAGACTCAGTGCCAGCTGTGGGTAGTGGAGGACTATGCGATCAACCAGATTGATGGAGACTTTGATGATTATAAGCGGGAAGTGTTGGAGGCCCTGGGAGAAACCATGGTCAGCAAGGTCAACGTGTGATCATGCAGCCACTGCCAGGACACACCGCTCTGCTACACGGTGTCCCTCCATCATACGCTGCCCACACTTCATCAGGACTGTTGAGCACATCCCAAAGCAACTCTGATTTAAAAAAAAAAAAATTAACACTTCTTCAGGGTGCCTTTCTCTTCTTCTGGTGCATCGTAACTAACGCAAATCATTTTTATGAATGTAAGGGGAGGAAGAAACTGAAAAATGACCTGTGGTGAAAATGCTAAGCTGAACAATAAAATTTGTTTATCATGTAATTTATTGTTCAGGTTGTATGTACATAAGACAGGGTGGAAATTCACATGGTCCAAAAACATGTACATGTTTAGCAAAAAGCTGGCCTGAACACAGGAAAGTTTCTGGTGCCAGCTGAAAGCTCTCCTCTCAACAGGACAGAAGCAGTTCTGTAGTTTCCATCACTTCAGGTAAGCCTTGTACATCTTCTTCACTTTAGCCACTTCATTCTGATCAGGTGTTATTTTGCCATACCATTTATACCAGGCATCACCAGAGATTAAGCACGGAGGGGGTGGACTGGACCCCACCGCATCATGGGAATTGGAGTAGTCCTCTCCTGAAAATTCTGCATATGGAATCTGAAAAGGAAGTAAGCCTGAAAGAGGACACAGGGTGTCAGAATGATACCTAAAATTATATTTACTTTAATATATAAAGGCAAATGCTCTTAAAATGTCAAGTCAGTTACAGAGCACCTGATTCAACAGTGGTGCACAGTAGTATTCAATACCCATGTATAAAAGTATTAAGTAATTCAAATCATTAATTTTGTTTGCACAAAATGAACACAGCAGCAGAGGCCTGCAAGTGTAACAGCCACCGTTAACACATTCGTTAGCATGTTCTCCCCATGCTTGCTTGGGTTCTCTCCGGGTACTCCGGCTTCCTCCCACAGTCCAAAGACATGCAGCTTAGGTTGATTGGTGTCGCTAAATTGCCCATAGGAGTGTGTGTGGTTGTTCGTCTGTGTTAGCCCTGCGATGGATTGGCGACCTGTCCGGGGTGTACCCCGCCTTTCCCTGATTGCCGGCCGGGATTGGCTCCGCCCCATGACCCCCAAAGAATGAATGACATGACTCACTACTGTTTTACAAACCATTCAATCAATTAATGGAGAAAATAATCAGCAGTTTAATCCCTAATGAAAATAATCAATAATAATCACTTGGACACAACCTAGTTCAGCAGAGTTGCAGCTTAACCAGCAACAATAGTCGCGTCCTACTTTTACATTAGTGCATGAGTGACAGGCTGGTAATGATGCCCAACATACAACAGCGTAGCAGTACAGGAAATACAGTATAATATAACATTTTCCTGCCCTGAGTAACCTACTCCTACTTTTAACACTGTAAGCACATTTTATGATAATATTTATTTGTACTCAGCATTTTCAGTGCAGGACTTTTACCTGTAACCAAGTAGGCTACTTTTATAGTGTGATAGTACTTTTACTATGTGAACACTTCTGTATTACTGTAGTAACATGCAAACTAACATGTTTAAGTTATATAACATGTTGTGGTTATATGCTTTTTTTATATTTTTTATCATGTTTATAATTCCAATTATTCTTTAGAGTCAAGTCTATTGGCATAGTAGATTGGCAAGGGTTAGATATATGCTGGACGTGAAAGCACTTCGCATTTTGTATTCATTCATTGATTTTACCATACTTAGAGTATGGCGTTGAAAACTGGGGAAACACTTACAAAAGTTCACTTCAACCATTGTACATATTACAAAAAAGAGCGATAAGAATTGTGCATATGAGGTATAGGGATCACACAAATGTAGTTTTCATACAGTCTAAATTGTTAAAATTCTTTGATTTAGTGGAATATAAGACTGCTGTGTTTATGTATAAAGCCAGGAACGACTTATTACCTGGTGGAATTCAAAAGTTATTTAATGAAAGGGAAGGGGGATACAATTTAAGGGGTCAGTTAAATCTAAAAGTTCATGCTATACGTACAACCAAAAAAAGATTTTGTATTTCTATAAGTGGGGTCAAATTATGGAATAATTTAAGTGTGGACATGAAAAAGAGTACTAGAATTGAGGAGTTTAAATATAAATATAAAAGTATGTGTCATTCAAGATATATGCAAGAATAAGAGATGTAATCAAGAATGCATGAATGAAACACTCTGTTTTAAATTTTCTGTATATTGTCTGGTGAAGAAGAGAATTACCTATGTAGAGATACTGTTTGCAGCCTATGCTGCATGAACTTTTTTGTATAAGATGATGTTATGGGGTAGGACTGGATAAGTCTGACTTCTTCCTACTCCATTCAAACATGTACTAGGTATAAGCAAACTGATTCGGGATTAGCATTGGTTGGATTTGTGTAAATTATGTGTGTGTTGATATCATTTGTTTCTACATGTTTGAAAGAATAAAATCAAATCAAAAATCAAATCATAGTCACTTGCACTTCAAAAGGACCCTTTTGATTTTGTTCCTTTAAGGTACACTGTAGCTGATAATAATAGTAATTGTGTAATACTGTGAGAGAGTGATGTTTTCTGTGACGTTATCATATGGTAAAAATCTCATACCATTGCAACCCTACTGGGAATGTGCCAATTTCTCGTAGTTCAGCTGCTGTCTTTTTCCTCCTAGGCCAGGTGGTGTGGCTCTCACCTGACTCAGTTGCAAACTACTTGAATACATGGATACTTAGTAACACTGAGTAAATCATCAGTTACTGTATGCAGCCTCAGTCCTAAAATACAGTGTTACCTAATATGTACAAATCCAAAATAGAATGAAAGAAAGTCACTTTTGGCTTTTCCCGTTTAGGGGTCGCCACAGCGAATCGTCACATTGACTACTCGCTTGCTGACATTTGGCACATGTTTTACGCCGGATGCCCTTCCTGATGCAACCCTGATTCGAACCCGGGACGCAGCGGTGAGAGCGCTGCACCTTAACCACTAGCCTACCAGGGACGGCTAAATCCAACATAAAAGCTGTTTAAAAAATATATAGTTATACAGGGGACCTAGGGGGCACTACTGACAGTACCTGTAGGTACATGTTACTTTTTATATCTTTGAAGTAATCTGTACCCAAGACCTCCAAGGGGCTGAAAAGCACTCCATTTTTTCATATCAAGGCTTGTTTTGTGTTACATACCATGATCTTGTGCTGTGCCAATTGCCTCATTCAGCTTCTTATGCTGTTTCATACACACTCCTGGAGACAGGACCGTGAGAACATGAGTCACTAATTAACTGAAAGACCATTATGTATCAATACATGTGCTCAGTTTGATAACTTACCGGTTCGAGTGGGATCATACACCATTCCAGTTTCAGGACTAATAAACTGCTGCAGCAATTTCACATTCTACAACAGACAATACATTTGGGTTAGCATACTCTAGGAAGAAATGAGACAACTAATTAATATTTACTCCATGACACTTATTATTATGACACTTATAACATTTACATTAGATTCAAGATCACAGTTTTCTCTATAAACTGTTTTAAAAAAAAAAAACACCTGCCTTCTGCATTCACAACTCCATAACTGACAGTGATTTGGTCCTGTTTTTTTTTTTTAAGGCAACACTGTTTTCTTTACTGGCGTATAACATGATACTAATATGTACTGTAACACAAGAGTGCATGTGTGTTTAAAGAACGATGGACTACAAGATGCTCACCCACCTGATGGTGGACAACTATGTTTGGATCTCGACAAATTGGACAGGGGTTTCCACATATCTTGTCTCCTCTCTGCAGAAAGAAAAACAATGTTAAAGTTGGTTTAAATTACAGATGTTATGTATGGACCTAAACCAATGTATCTTGTGGATTCAAACTAATTTTACAATGCAGGTCTTGCGTGTCTTCTGTGGGGGAATGCCTCCTTTGTGGTTCCTCCTGTAGCATGCCCACACTGGATTGGTTCCATATCTCTCAATGTACTCTGTCAAAAGGAAATGAGACCATGGTAAAACCAAATGTAAGGGGTAAGGATCGGCCTTAATTTTCATTAATGTACCTTCACTCTCCAAGTAATCCCAAGGTCTGTCCTTGTATTGGGAGACAACTGCGTCAGCCTGAGCAGTATCCTCATCCTGCAGTGATGCTGCTTCACAGAATGAGTGACTTTGGAGAACAAACGGAGAGAGACTTGGCCAGGCTCTTACAGGCAGCCTTGGTAGACAGGGCTAAATGCAAATAAATAAATAAATAAATAAATAAACAAATAATCATCACAACATCCCAAACAATTTGCTATTATTTAAGTGTAGGCTTCATGTTATTGATGCATAAAGCTCATGTATAGCCTACATTTATGAATTGCGGTCATGACTTGCACAAGAATGATTTGTTTGAGGATTTTCAGTCAGGATTTAGAGTCCATCATAGTACAGAAACCACATTGGTGAAAGTCACCAATGATCTTCTCCTAGCCTCGGACAAAGGACTTGTCTCCATACTT
>NW_018128219.1:238966-249986 GCF_001952655.1 Monopterus albus
ATGACCTGCAACTTCTTACTTCTAAACTCTGACAAATCCGAAGTTATTGTGCTTGGGCCTGAAAACCTTAGAAATCTGCTGTCTAATCATATAGTTACTTTAGATGACATAGCCCTTAATGACAAGGCTCCATCGTATCTTAAAGACCTTATAGAGCCTTATCATCCTAACAGAGCACTTGGCTCTCAGAGTGCAGGTTTACTTGTGGTTCCTAGAGTCCACAAAAGCAGAATGGGAGGCAGAGCCTTTAGCCATCAAGCTCCTCTCCTATGGAACCAACTCCCAGTCTCAGTTCGGGAGGTGGACACCCTCTCTACCTTTAAGATTAGACTTAAGACATTCCTTCTGTTCCAGTGTGTTACTGCCTATGAATTACCGTTTTCAAGTGCATTAACCGGAATTACTCCTGGTCAACAGCTTAGCTATTAACGAATTGATGTTGCATGGCATATACATGTGGTAACGTCCGGCGTTTCTCCCGACTTAAAGACCTTACTGCAAAGTTGCATATAATCGGGCGTTTAACATATCATCAGAACAATTAAATACAATACCTGACACGGCCGTAATGAATGTAAAATTGAAGGCGATAGACCGCACAAAACCTTCGCAATTGCTTTAGTGTAGGCAGCCATATTGTCTGTCATAGTGGGGTTGTAGGTGAAAGGTCAAAGATCATATTATAGCTATATGAAATACGTATTAGATTAAAGTGTGATAATCTATAAATCAGTTATATTATGCACAAAACCGCGCCCTGTCATTTTTGTTTACGTTTGTTGGGTTTAGATGATTGTTAAAATATAGCTTTATCTCTGTCGCATTTCATCCATGCCACGAGGGCAGTGACAGACAAGTCAGGCGCCATTTTGAATAAATATTAAAAACAAAAATTATGTATAAAAGAACATGTACAATCCAGCTAAATCAACCAAATGCGTTAGCATTGCTTGGTATATCCCCATTGATGCCATAACGCAATATTTTAAAGAACGCTATATGAAGTAATTAAAGATAACAGTTTCTAAATGTGAGAAACGCCATTATACCCTTCACTAGGAAGAGAAGGTCATTAGCCACCATTTTGTTTCTGCGAACGTCGAGAGGGGAAAAAATGCTACCGATGACGTGAAAAACGTCACGTCTATAAAAGCGAGGTCCCTCCTCTCGAGCTCATTCCTGGATTTGGTCAAAGGTAAGTGAAGTTATAAGGACAGTAAGGCGTATTTTCCACTCTTTGCTTAGTTCGAGATTCCTACCTAATGTATTCATAAAACAACAAAAGGCGAAAGACGAGAAAACTATGGCTGCTGAAATTGAATATGTGTTTTTGTGTGTTTTGCAGGTATGAATTTGCTTTGCCGAAGACTGAACCGTCGAGGACTTTGAACAACTCTACTCAAATTCATATTTTTTTCTTCAAGTAATGGACATTTGATTACTATTTTTGCCTCCACCTTGTTCCTGAAGGAAAGGCTAGCTTTTAGCTATCACAGCCCCACCCATAAGAAGTCTTTCATTTGATAAAAAAAAAACCATGAAGGTTAATGATATAAAGTTTATGAAACAAGATATATAAGTGCTTGAAAGCACACTATATTATACCCGAGACGCTGAGGATCTATAGTATCAATAGTAAGTTGACTTTTGAAGTTGAATCGAAATTCCTCAAATGAAAATAGTCGTAGATAGTAGGCTAGCTAGCGGTAGCTGGCTAGCAGGCAACGTACGTTAGGTTGGTTCTTAGCAAACAATTTGAATATAGTCAGTTTTCGTATGAGCTCACACAGGAAAGTGTACGGAAGCGCAAGGCTCCGTTTCTTTGTGTGTGAGACGGAATGGGCGACTTGAACAAATAAAACTAGCCAGTGAATCCGCAAAAATAACCATAAGCAATCTAATCATAAAGATTGCCTTAGGCACAGAAAGCAAATTTAAGATAATGAAGTCGGACTTTTTGCCTGCCAAATTTGCTTTATAGGGGCTGCTCTGCGGAACGAACACCCACAGCAATCTGTACATAAAGATTGCATTAGTTTGAAGATTGTGGACATGTGCCGGTGATATATGGTGAAATGTTGGTAATTATAGCACAGAGACTTAACGAAACCCCGCATCATGTTCTCGGCAATCTGTGGATAAAGATTGCAGGATGACTCAAGCGAAATGGTCTTTCGAAGCACAAACAGTCGGGATTGGCAAATATGGTGGAATAGTTGTTTGCTTGCCGGACAGCTCGGGGGGCTAGCCGCGCTCTCTGACCAACATTTGGGACGTTTTAGTGACTGAAATGCAGAACAAGTATAGACTGATGTTCATCGCATTGTCAGACTGCTATACGCGTACGGTTCGCTAGATATCTGGTGTTTGGTACCTTGTTTTTCTGTCAGTCAGTATGGTCTTTGCTATGATAGCCACTGTTGTTCACGCAGTGAACGGTTTGCCGTTGTGGAAGTGGTTAACAGAGGGAGGGCTCAAATTAGCAGCCAGCCTCCTGCCCCCTCCCCTCTGCAGGCCTGTTTTCAGCTAGGACGGGATAAGCACAAGCCTTTTATAGGCCGCCTGCACCGCTGCGAGGGCGTTTTACAGTGTCATTTGATTCATTGTGTTTGTCCTTGATGAATATACCTCATTTACTTATTCATAGTCAAGTGTTGTTGTGCAACTGTTCTAAAAATACTTTCCTATAGAAGGCTTGGTCATCAGAACAGTCAGATTGTTTTGCCAAAATGTACCAGAGATATGTAATGACATCACAGTTTGACCGCACAAATAATCTTACTCTTCCCCACTCGTCCAGGAACCAGTGCCATGTTTAACACTGATGTGTATATGTATAACAATTGTGACATTTACAGGAATTTGGTTATTTGCAGTGTTGTGGAGGTCTGAGACTATATAAAACTTCTACAACAACAGTTACACGGGTAAGACCTAACTGATTCCTCACATCATGACATTTCCACTAAATTAATTTCCACTAGAATTGCAGGTTCTGTACAAATTGGTGCAAAAATGGTTTTGTTATAAAATGCATAAACATGGGAAAATGAGTGCATGCATACAAGGCTCAACCAAGTGTGTGTGTGTGTGTATAGTCTAGCCTAAAAGGTTAAATAAGACCCTTTATCATGATAATTTTAAAATCATAAAAGTAAAAGCAGTCATTTAATGAAGTCTTGACTATTTCATATTGGACATTTTAAGGATAAGTAGATGTGTTAATAATCTGAAACATCATCACCATTCAGTGACAAATTTGTTTACAGTTCAGACCACTGACGTAATGTTGCACTAACAGTTGTGTTTGTAACATTTCTAAATTGTGTAACTACACAGACAGCACTGTACAAGTGTGTAAACAAAAACTAACCTGTAGGTGGCAGTAAGTGACCTGATTGGCCAGAAGGGTTGGCAGTGATCTCATTAACACTAGTCCAACCTTTAGCCTGACATTTAACATTAAGAAGGGTGCAGACTAGTAATTAATAATACAGTTTTCAAGCACTTCATACAATTAAGAAGCATGTTTTAATTTGGTGGAGCATATAATTTGAATTGTAGGCTACCATTCATCTTTTCAGCAAATACCAATGTTATTTTAGTGGGAAAAATGTTTGTTTTTGTTTTTTTACAAGGGATAATTGATTTTAATGTTTCCATTCTGTTCCCATTCTCCTTGTTTTTGCACAAATGTGAATGTGATAGACATGCTATTAAAAAGTTAAAAAAAAAAACTTCAGTAACATTTCTTGCAGAAATCACTTTGGCCACTTTTGTTTTAACACAACTTACCTCTTGTGTTTGATACATATAGAGATGTGAAAACAAATAATAGTTATGTATGTTGAATGCATATAAATAATATTAATACTTGGGTAGAGTTTTTTTTCCCCCATTTAGGTCTATTCTTTGTTAATGAGTAGGTAAATAGTTGAAATGAAATGATAAACACAAAAAGTCAGTTTATTGTCAATGTGTAATGCACTAGTTTTAAAAACTTTTTTTTTTGTCTACATTGCTGCTGCCTAGACTGAACTGGAATACACAGTGTTGCTTCACACACAAAAATTATATCTGAATGTCCTGCCGTGCAAAAAAATCGTCCTAGACAGGATTATGCTACAGTGTCCTGCCCTTGTTCTAGATGAACTGGTGTCGAGTTGGCCCCGTGAAGCATCTCACAAACATCCCAAGTATGAGGCAGTACACTGAAGCTGTCGTGCGCTGTGGATGTTTGACTGCCAGAACAACAGAATGCTGTGTGGCTGGAGGACGATGCTGCTGGCTGTACTTTTAATGATTTGTATGTCACCTTGATTGCCAGATCATCAATCCAGATAGTGTGGGATAGTTCTTTCTTTTTTTCCCTGATATGCAGATACTGGACAGCAGATCAGAGTAGAATTGAATCTTGAATCACAACTTTGTTACTTGGATTGTAAGTAGGACTGTTTGGCAGCTTCATAAATATGCAGCTCAAACCTCAGTGAATCTGAAGAAATGTTGATGGCCGCCTCATGGTGTTGATCTCCTGATTTTGGCATCAGTTACTTTATGTTGATTGCATTACCTTGATGCCAGCAGGTTGGTGGTGTTGTCTACTGATAAAGTGAGAGGATTCAGAGTGGAATCTAGGTGGTGTTTCAGGATGGGGTGAATCTGACCGTAGTGATCTTGTTGGCCTGATGCAGTTTTACATGAACCCGTTTCTGTGGCTTCAGACTTTTGGAACAGAACAGAAAGGAGTTGTTCAGTCCTAAATCCTAAAAAATGGTCTGGGTGGAGTTCTGTAGCATGGAGCTCAATTTTCTATTTGACAGGCAAATAGTCCTGAATGAACAGTTCTTAAATATCACTAAAGATGAAAGATTGCTTGTACATATCATAAATGTAATACACCCAAGTTCTGTTGGTATGTGTATTAACTGTTTGATGTGTGTATTCCAGATATGGCAGGGGGACCAGTGGACCCCAGAGAGATTTTGAAGGGTGTGGAGAACCTGCTAGGGAAGGATGGAGAGCTCCGCAGCCTGGAGGGAGTCCCAAAGGTGTTTAGGTGAGGAACTGAAATTAGATGAGCATTTCTGTGCCTTCACATTTGAAGCTGTAACAGCTCATAACTCTTAACACTAGGATATATCTTAACATCCTTGCTCTTTGTCAATGCAGCCTTATGAAAGCTTCTACCAAGATGGTCAGTAGATGTATGTACCTCAACATCCTGTTGCAGACAAAATCTCACGATGTTCTTAACCGGTAGGCCTTATTTCAGTTTTATACACTATCTATTGCAAGTCTTGGTATACAGTTACAAGAAAAAGTAATGCATTGTTTGCAATTTCCTGGTTTTCTGCATAAATTGGTATAACTGAAATGTGATGTGATGTGATCTTCACCAAAGTCACAAATATCAACAAACTGATAAAGCTGGTAAAACATGTCATGATCTTTCATGTCTTTATTGAACACGCAAGTTAAACATACAAAGTGATGGTGGGAAAAGTAATGGCAGCGCCAGGATTCTGATATCGCTAAATGTCAGCAAACTTGGAATCTGATCAATGAAAGATCATGACTGTTTGTGTTTTATCAGCTTAGAAATATTGTGTTTGTTGATATTTGTGACTTTGGTGAAGATCAAACAATGCAATTGCCACTTTAAAAAGTTGTGATCATTTGAGTATTTATCACCATGTGTTAACACGTTTGTTGATCTGAAAGTAAAATCTGTGATTCCTTAATACCTCAATTCATCCTTCATTCTAAATCAGTTGTTCTGTTTGTCATGCAGCTTTATCAGAGTTGGTGGCTACAGGCTGCTCAACTCCTGGCTCACCTACTCAAAAACCACCAGTAACACCCCCCTGCTGCAGCTCATCCTGCTCACACTGCAGAAGCTGCCTCTCAAAGTGGACCACCTCAAACAGGTACTGCCTTTGGTTATCCACCAGACACACTTCCAATACCCTATGCAGGCAGCTGTAAAAACAAAACCTGCTTTTATATTCTCCCAGAACAACACGGCCAAGCTGGTGAAGCAGCTGAGCAAGAGTGCAGAGACTGAAGGTCAGTTTGCTTGAACATCAAAAATCCAGACTCGTTTGCACAGACAGCAGTGTGCACTCCACTAATGTTCTTGGCTTTTGTTTCAGACTTGAGGAAGCTGGCATCTGTGCTTGTAGATGGCTGGATGGCAACTATCCGCTCCCAGAGCGTCTCAAGCAGTGGCAACTCTCCTGCTGGTACAGCCTAATCGGGTTACCTTTATAAGTGCCTCTTTGTTCACAGTTCCTCCTTCTCACAACCGTTTGTATGATGCACTATATCTTCTAGATAAGAAAAAAAAGAAAGAGGAGAGCCGAATGCCGGTGAGGGATGTGAAGGAAAAGAGTGGAGATGAGGAGAAGAAGAAGGAGAAGCCCAAAGCTCATGCACCCAGCCACACAAAGATTCGCTCCATAGGTACGTGTAACATTTTGAGGAGTGTTGTAGTCCACCTTGAACATTTGATTTTTAAAAGCTCGTAAAAACAATCGGTATGGCTCCTGTTGTGTAGGATTGGAAATGGACACTCCCAGCCTGGCCCCTGCTAAGAAGACACCTGCTGCCCCACAGCTGGGTGACAAGTACAACATCAAGCCTCCAGTCCTCAAGAGGCCCAGGTACACAGGCCTGTCACCTCCCTGACTCATTGGTTCTCACAGGTGGCTGATGATATTACTGACATGTTTATGTTGCTTTCCCTCAACAGCTCTGGTCCATCAGATGCTCCACCTCTAGAGAAAAAATACAAACCTCTAAATACCCCGTCTAACTCTGCCAAAGAGATCAAAGTCAAGATCATTCCAGCACAACGTAAGTTCCAACACACATCACATTTTAGCTGTGTTTTTTAAGAGTGAGTGTTGATGTAGCACAACACTGTGGTGTTTACTGCTCCTTTGTGTCCACACTGCAGCAATGGAGTGCACAGGATTCTTAGATGCTCTGAACTCTGCCCCAGTGCCCGGGATCAAGATCAAGAAGAAGAAGCTGAGTGCCAGTACTACAGCCAGTACCAAGGCTGTTTCCCCCACTTCTAACAAGGTACTGACAGAGCTTAGTAGTTTCAGATATTCTAGACAGTGTTAGTCGAAAACATCCTCAGAATATTTTTTAAATGAAAAAAATTTACATTTTTGTACAGTATAATGTTTTTAATATACATAAATTGTATATTAAATTGTTTTTATTTTCCCCTAATAATCAGAATAAATATAATTCTGCTCTGATATTTTTAACCAAGCATAATGTGCTGCTGCTTCTACTGATGGAAATAGTAAATGGATAATCAGAACATCGGTCTGTCCGTCTCATGCAAGACCTCCAAGAATTAGAAACTGTTCGCTGTCCACCTCTGTCTTTTTTGTCAAATATAATCTAAAACGTGTCTCACTTGTTCTGGTTTTCTTGTCAGGCCAATCCCTTCGACAGTAAAACCTCTGTATATTCTTCATCCTCTACGAAACCATCGTCTCCCGAAACTGCTGCTCCCAACACACCTGATGAAAACCAGGAGCCAGAGCAACCTGGGACCCCTGTTCCCTCTGAGGACCCTGAGGCCTCAGACAATGGTAAGGTCCTTACAGATTCTCACCTATAGGAGTTTAATGAGTTTCTTTGACAAAACACTAATATCGCAGTGATACGGGATTTTTACAGTATGATAACCATCTCAGAAGAAGTCACAATGTTATGGTTTACAAAATTACATAATCTACCTTTATTTGGTATCAGCTATGAGTCTCAAAGGAATAGAGAACAGAAGGCTCTTTTTTTCTATTGAAAGTGATTGTGACTGTCAAGTTGAGCTGTTCTACACAGCTCAATTGAACCTAAATAATAAACAGAAATGGATATAAAATGGATTTTTTTTAAAAGCACATAACTATAACATGGTATGTAATTTAAGCATGTTAGTATGCATGTTATTCACATTGTTTACTTAAGTGAAAGTACTAATATCACACGGTTAAAGTAGCTTACTCTCTTATAAGTAAAAGTCCTGGAATTAAAATGTTAAGTAAAAGTAACTATTTATAACAAAAATGTTCTAAAGTATTAAAAATGTTATAGTAACACCTATGACATCACATTAGCAGCCTGTCACTCGTGCCCTGATGTAAAAGCAGGACATGACTGTCTTAGCTGGTTAAGCTGCAGCTCTGCTGAACTAGTTTGTGTCCAAGTGCAGCTACTGAATATTTTCATTAGGGATTAAACTGCTGATTATTTGCCGTCATGATGCTCTAAACAATTATCAGAGCCAGCAAGTGTGTGTGTGTGTGTGTGTGTGTGTGTGTGTGTGTGTTTCTAGGTTCAGATCAGGACCAGTGTGAGTTAGTGTAAGTTAGATTAGTGAATGAAAAGAAAATGTGAGAAATTATTTTGATAGCGCATTTTATGACGTTTACACGCTCACCCATTTTATTGTTTGGGATTAAAGCTATAAATGGGACGCATACTTTGCTCTGTATGGAGGGGTGGTGATCGTTTTTGAGATATCCAAAATAATCTTTTTTAGTGGATGGAGTTTGGTGATGTCAGTCTCCTCCCTTCTGCCATTTGTCGGGCAGTCAGGGAGGAAAGGTGCACACAATTGCGTTTTGTCTTCAGTACCGGTAATAGGCACATGTGCATGGTATGATAACGTCAGTTTTCATACCATGGTATATGGTGAAACCAGGATACAGCGTAGCCGAGACACAACCTTAAGCTTTTTCCTAGTTTCATTGCAAATGATGGCGTTCTTGATCAACTGACACATTTGTTTCCCATTTTCTCGTTTGCAGGTGAGAAACCTAATGCCCTGGCAGAACCACGTGGAGAAGAGGAAAGCTTGACCAAGAAAGGCAAGAAGAAGAAGACTGTTCACTGGGCTGAGGAGGAGCAGCTCAAACAATACTTCTACTTTGACCTAGATGAGACGGAGAGAGGTAAGACATAGTGCAGACAGCAGTGTGTCTGTAAATCAGCTGAAAAAATATTATTCATGATATTGTTGCACTTTATTCACAGTGAATGTCAACAAGATCAAGGACTTTGGTGAGGCTGCCAAACGGGAACTGATGATGGACAGGCAGACGTTTGAAATGGCCCGTCGACTGTCCCATGACACCATGGAAGAGAGGGTTCCCTGGACGCCCCCGAGGCCTCTGACCCTGGCTGGGAGCTTGGTCACCTCCGGGGCCAACAGCACAGAGAAACTCACCCAGAGAGACCGTGAGATGGGCATACTGCAGGAGATCTTCCTCAGCAAAGAGAGGTAGGATATTGGATGTGTCTTTGGTAGCTTTTTAAATTTTTCCTGGGTATTTGGGCTACAAATTCCAAAAAGTGAAGGCAGTGTTAAAAAATCTGAACTGTTGATGCTTTCAATATGTTTCTATATGTTAGAATTTTGGGGTGAGAGCCTGCGTGTGTGTTAACAGTTTCCCATTCTTCCTTATCACTAGTGTGCCTGACAGTCCACATGAACCAGACCCAGAGCCTTATGAGCCCATGCCTCCCCGTCTCATCCCCCTGGATGAGGTTAGCACACCCCAAAGCACCAACATTCAGCCTCTCATATTTCTCTCTTTAATAGAAACACATTGTGCAATACCTTACTTGCTAAGCTGTCTGTCTCCATTGTAGGACTCCTCCATGGTGGAAGATGCTTATGCTGAGCCCATGGACACCACATCACAGCAAGGCTCTGCCATGGCCCAGGGCGAGAGCTCCAAGCTGCCACCTGTCCTAGCCAATCTCATGGTCAACCTGAGCAACACCTCCCGCAGTCCACAAGCTACAAACACTGTTAGCAGCACTGTGGCTCCAGCTGTCAATGTCCAAGAGCTGCTGTCTTCCATAATGGTAAATATATAAGTATTATTAGATATGCAGCAGGAGAAGCTTGTTTTTATCTGTTTGGTTTTTGTGACATTCTGGGATTCAGGTTTACTTCTCTTTAAAGTTCTTTGGCTCTGTGACAGATTTCTGGCATGGGGACATTTTTGATTTGACATTTATTTCTACATATCCATTTGACAATGGATATATAGAACATTTTCTCACATTTTTTTTGTCGTGTAAGAATAGGCCTATGGCTGTAGCCTATATACAGTGGGTACGGAAAGTATTCAGACCCCCTTAAATGTTTCACTCTTTGTTATATTGCAGCCATATGCTAAAATCATTTAAGTTCATTTTTTTCCTTATTAATGTACACACAGCACCCCATATTGACAGAAAAACACAGAACGTTTGACATTTTTGCAGATTTATTAAAAAGGAAAAACTGAAATATCACATGGTCATAAGTATTCAGACCCTTTGCTCAGTATTTAGTAGAAGCTCCCTTTTGAGCTAATACAGCCATGAGTCTTTTTGGGAATGATGCAACAAGTTTTTCACACCTGCATTTGGGGATCCTCTGCCATTCCTCCTTGCAGATCCTCTCCAGTTCTGTCAGGTTGGATGGTAAACGTTGGTGGACAGCCATTTTCAGGTCTCTCCAGAGATGCTCAATTGGGTTTAAGTCAGGGCTCTGGCGGGGCCATTCAAGAACAGTCACGGAGTTGTTGTGAAGCCACTCCGTTATTTTAGCTGTGTGCTTAGGGTCATCGTCATGTTGGAAGGTGAACCTTCGGCCCAGTCTGAGGTCCTGAGCACTCTGGAGAAGGTGTTCGTCCAGGATATCCCTGTACTTGGCCACATTCATCCTTCCCTCGATTGCAACCAGTCGTCCGGTCCCTGCAGCTGAAAAACACCCCCATAGCATGATACTGCCACCACCATGCTTCACTGTTGGGACTGTACTGGACAGGTGATGAGCAGTGCCTGGTTTTCTCCACACATACCACTTAGAATTAAGGCCAAAAAGTTCTATCTTGGTCTCATCAGACCAGAGAATCTTATTTCTCACCATCTTGGAGTCCTTCAGGTGTTTTTTAGCAAACTCCAGGCGGACTTTCATGTGTCTTGCACGGAGGAGAGG
>NW_018128219.1:250011-255649 GCF_001952655.1 Monopterus albus
AATTTTTTTTTGTAACCTTGGCCAGATCTGTGCCTTGCCACAATTCAGTCTCTGAGCTCTTCAGGCAATTTCTTTGACCTCATGATTCTCATTTGCTCTGACATGCACTGTGAGCTGTAGGGTCTTATATAGACAGGTGTGTGGCTTTCCTAATCACGTCCAGTCAGTATAATCAAACACAGCTGGACTCAAATGAAGGTGTAGAACCATCTCAGGGATGATCAGAAGAAATGGACAGCACCTAAGTTAAATATATGAGTGTCACAGCAAAGGGTCTGAATACTTATGACCATGTGATATTTCAGTTTTTCTTTTTTAATAAATGCAAAAATGTCAAAAATTCTGTGTTTTTCTGTCAATATGGGGTGCTGTGTGTACATTAATGAGGGAAAAAATGAACTTAAATGATTTTAGCATATGGCTGCAATATAACAAAGAGTGAAAAATTTAAGGGGGTCTGAATACTTTCCGTACCCACTGTATGTATGTACACATCAAACAGCACCGTCAGTCAGACCAGCAGAGACCGAAATGTGCTTAGGGTGGAAAGTTGGTGGATGACTGAGAATCTGCACAGACATGGTGCCAGGAAGTTGGAATGTTGCTCTGAAGGATGAATATAAGAGCCCCAGATTATAACATGATCTGAAATGAGTGCCTTGTAACATGCCAGATTTTCAAATCTAAAGCCTCTTATTAGTTGCATGAACTTATCGGACACTGCAGTGGTTATTTTTCAAAATAAAAGCCTGCACTTAGTTTCAGGAAGTGATCTGAATCTCTGAAATACATGGGATTTTCAAAATAAAAGCCCAAGATTATAACTTAAGCTCAAAATAATGCCTGGTATCATGCCAGATTTTCACATTGAAAGCCACAGTTAAATGCCATGGAAATCAGGACAGTGATTTAATATACATGTTAAACTTTAATTTGATAAGTATTTTTATCCTTATCCAAATTAAAGCGATTTTATTTCTGCTTTGGTACTAAACCTTCCACTGTTTTAGTGGTGCTTCGAAACTCTGAGCTTCTTCTGATAATGAAGTTAAGTCCGCACTTCAGCTTTTCTTTTTATCTTCCATAATTATTCAGCTTTGCATCCCAGCCTTCAGCTGCTTCAGCTTCACGTTCCAGCACTGCTAAGACAGTTCCCTCAGCAGTCAGCATTCATTTTCTGTAGAAAATGCACTTTTCTAGTTTTCATAAGATTTCACTGTCTGCTTAATATATCTCTGTTGTTGGTTAAAAAAAAATTGCTATTTCTAGATATAGTGTGTAACTAGTAACACCTGTCTATCATCAGGGTGCTTCTGGTAACCAGTCTACTGAAGACTTGATCAAGCAGCCTGACTTCTCTGACAAGATTAAACAGCTGCTGGGCTCCCTGCAGCAGACACAGACACAGAACCACAACCAGAACCAGGGTGGACCTCCACCAGGTAAACTCAGCCTCATTCCACAGCATGCTGTCATAGTATGATGTCCACCTGTGTTTTAGTCCTTGTCCTCATTGTTTTTAACATGTTTTTCAATTAACCTAGTCAACCAAGGTTTACTGGGCCAAGGTCCGGGCATGAACAACATGAACATGCACATGCAAATGCCCATGAACGGCAGCTACCCACCCAACAACCCGCCTGGTGGTCCCCGCTTCAGCCACCCCCCGCCCCCTCATAACCACGGGCCACCTTTTAACGCTGGTGGAGGCCCACGCATGATGGGGCCGCCGCCGGGCCAGGGTCGAGGAGACGGTGGCAGTTACTGGGGAGATGAATCCACGAGAGGAGGGCCCCACAGAGGAGGTCACTTCCACCGAGGAGGCCGAGGCCGAGGAGGAGGAGAGCTGGGCTTCAGGGGTCGAGGACGAGGAGGGCCCAGAGGGGGACACAACAACATGAATGGTAGATGAAGAAATAAGAGGTTTTTGTTTTTTTGGGGGGGGGTTCAACAAGAGCTACTGATGGATGCATTTATTCATTTTCACTAAATCGACTATAGTCACTTCTACCTGGTGATATTTAGTGACACGGGTCTTTTTAAAAAGTGGTTTTATTTTGGTGTGGTGTGATTGTAATGCTGTCTTCTTCTGTTAGACATGTCCAAGAGGCCTGTGTGTCGTCACTTCATGATGAAGGGAAGCTGCAGGTATGAGGGCAACTGTGCTTTCTACCACCCCGGGGTAAATGGACCGCCACTGCCCCCCAACCACCCTGCTAACAACCAGCACCCACAGCTTGGACACTAGGTGAAACTGCTTCCAATCTGGGAACAACTCTGTGAACTGGGGGCCGCTGGAAGAGCCGTTCTGAGATCAAACCACCACAGGCTGTCGGGCTAGCTGTCTAAGACACAAACATAGAAAGAAGAGGATGTTCTGTCCTATAACTCTAAAACTCTTGTCTGTGAAGGCGTTTTGCAGGTGACTGACCTGAAGTAGTGATCTGTGGCTCACCTGAGGGAGAGCAGAGTCAGAAGAGAGTGATTGATTTGCTCAAAGCTATAAGATGATCACTGATGGGACCGTGTTTTTATTGTGATCATTTTTAACTGTGAGACTGATAGAATTCAACACACTTGACCACTGTCGGCGTTGCTGCAGCGAGCTGCCTATCTGCTCTGTCACTTTCCATACCATTAACATGTTGACCAAATGGAAGTCTCCTACGCAGCAGAAAGCTTTCCACACAGCTGAATTTTCTTCCTATCGTGGTTATTGTACTGTATTATACCTACATGTGATATTTCTTTTAGTTTAATATTTAGTTCTGTTATTTCATTAGTCAGGTTTGAACAGGAGAGTCAGAAATGTTTTCCCTACTGATATAATTCTTAAATGTGAGACAAAAAATTAGGCAGCACTTTACAAAGACAAAAAAATTTAGCCATAGCTATGATTTATAGAAACTAGACCTGAAAATAATTGAGTAGTATTGACACTGCTTTATTTTGGCTAATCCTAAAGAAATAATTTGAACTCTGCAGAGCTGAGGAGGAAGGCCTTGCTTCTTTTCTTTTTAACAACAGCTGGTATTGGATGTGAGGAGACTGTGCAGAAGCATCAACAGTGTGTGTTGTATGTACACTTCTTAGGTGCACACTGTCACTGTCTGCTTAATGTGTGTGACGTGACAGTCATGAGCATCATGGTCCTGTCAACAGCATCGTCTCACTGAACCCAGAACTGCTGCCTGTCCTGCGTAGTCTCGCCTGAACCCAGTAAGGGTTTGCATTGTCAGTGTTAACAAGTTAAAACAAGGAGGAACTGCTCTGTGGATCAGCTATACTGAGTGTTTTCTGTGAAAACAATGACCTTTGTGTCTCTTGTGGGACTGTAAGAATGTAATGTTTTTTTTGTTGCTCCTTCCACATTTTTTGATACAATCTTGAGAATGTTAGCCCTTTCTTGTCAGTATGAAATGTTTGTATGAATACTGATTGCTTATTCAGGCACAGTCATGTTTTCCGTTTAATTCTTTTGTACACAGTGTATTGAATAAATGTCCAAATATAAATGTTGCTATGTTTTCTTTGAAAGCTGAGAATAACAAGCACTTTTAATGAACTGGAAATATTTTTCAATGAACAGTTACAGGGAAATGAATAAGCTGCAATTTTTTTCAAATCTTCAATCTTTGTACAACAGTACAAAGATTATACTGTACACATGTACAGTCCATCTGTCCATACTGAGAGAGTAATGCTAACCCAGCGCAAATCCACTGTAAAAAAAACAAAAAGGGAGAGAGGTGTAGATTTGACCTAATAATGGTTTTACAAATATGTATTTTATTAGGGAAGGGCAAAATAATAAAATATAACAAACTGCAGCCTCACCATTAGGCTACTAGACCTGAATAAATGTAGTGAAAGCCACAAAACATTTCTTACAGATGTAGGCCTAGTTTTTAGTGCAGGGCTATGCGACTGGATTTAGTGAGGTTTACTAGTTTGCATCCTCTAAACCCACTAAAAAGTAACTGCTTAAAGACTAAAAAATGTCAATAATGTTCAGTACCTGCTCAAATTCTACTATGTACATTGTTCACTGCCAGTGATGTGGAACCTAAACTTACCCATACTGTTATGAGCTTCATTTGTAATGGAGCTCAAAACCTGATGGTGGCGCTTAAGGAGCGTCCAGAGTTTGGCGATATGTTTCCACAGTGAAGCCTGCTGACTTTGATGATCCAGTGAAGTTTCCTATAGTGTCCCCATGAGGTTGACAGCAAGGGTATATGTTTGGTTTCAACAATGATAGTGGTCACAACACACACACACACACACACACACCATGACTGAATACACTTTTATCAAAAAAGCCAAATCATACTGACCATGACTGAGTTATAAAATCAACAAAAAGGTAAAACATCCAAGGGGGTGAATACTTTTTATGGGCACTGTAATAACTTAGCTTTAGTCCATACTAGAATGTTGTACACTTACTAAAAATATAAAGACTTCATAGGTACATTTCATCTTCAACTGAGAGTTGTTGATTCTACACATCCATGAAAGAACACAACTTGTCACCTTGACAGAGCTTGAACTGTTGTACTTTGTTACCTCTGCCAAAGTAGGGGTCCTGGTTTTACCAGCATTTGTTGGTTTGTTTGCTAGTTTGTTAACAGCAGAACTCAAAAAGTAAAGAACAGATTTCAGTGACATTTTTGCAGAGGCAGGGTATGGCCCACAGAGCAACTGATTAGCTTTTGGTCCTGATCCATATCATAATTTGGATACAGGAATTTTTTAAAGATTATTCCCCTCTGTGAGTGCTACAAAGGCTGCTGACTGTATGTGAGCCCCCTTGTGGCCAAAGTGCACAGCTGCACTGCTACGGAGACAAAGCCCTGGGTCAATGGAAACCGAATCACTCAGTCCACCCTGCAGTGTGAGACAGGAACTGAAGAAGGGTAAACTAAACTAAAAGGGTAAAACATCCAAGGGGGTGAATACTTTTGTATATCAGTCTATATACAGTATTATACACAATCCCTTTACTGATGTGTTAGCCACAGACTTACTGGTCAGTAGTCTCAACATTATTCACTATGCTCTCCTGTTCTTTAATTATTGTGTGGATGCTTAACACCTCTCTCAAACCAGCGATGTTCTCTGGAGAGGATCTGGACTTCACTGTCCTCAAAAGAGTGTCCTTTCTCCTTCTGGTGGAGGTGGACTGCTGACTCTGGTCCACTGGAGTTGGCCCTCCTGTGTTGAGCCATGCGTTTGTGAAGCGGCTGCTTAGTTTCACCAATGTACAAGTCGTTGCACTCCTGACTGCACTTAATTGCATACACCACATCACTCTGTTTGTGTCTGGGTGTTTTGTCCTTCGGGTGGACCAGTCTCTGCCGCAGGGTGTTCCCTGGTTTACAGTTAACTGGGATATTGTGGTTGTGAAAGATCCTTTTTAATTTCTCTGATAAACCAGCCACATAAGGGATGACGATGTTATCCCTTCTTGTTTCCGATTTCTCCCTGTTGGTGTCAGGTCTCTTCCTAGCTTTGGTGAAGGCCCACTTAGGTTATCCACAAGCCTTAAGGGAGTTCTGGACGTGTAATTTTTCTTTCTTGGCCCCTTCTACCATTGTGGGCATTTCCTCTGCCCTGTGATTCAAAGTTCTGATGA
>NW_018128219.1:257326-257579 GCF_001952655.1 Monopterus albus
GCAGTTTTGGGGGTGGAAGATGCCTGGACGTGTAATGTTAATTCTTGCCTGTGACCCTTTGAATAAACCAGCACGGTTATATTTTTTATATATATCCAAGTGGTCTGCGTCGTCCCTCTGAATTCCTGGTTGAAAGAACTGGGCTAAATCTTATAGGGGTGAGGCTAGTCCTGTTGATTAACGTGTCATCCTTCAGCAGTCTCTTCCTCACTGCCCTGACAGCCTCTGTGGTGGGGCTGCGAGTGAATAAGGG
>NW_018128219.1:260567-262735 GCF_001952655.1 Monopterus albus
GTTTTATTTAAGATTACAACAGCAAAATGCATACATTACCAACAACATTTGCCAGCTCTAGGCCACCAAAGGACCATCATTCTTTGTGATATGTTGGCTGAGTATAAGTACAGTTTCAGCACTGGCACCAGATGTTAGCCTAATGTATGCCTTAATCAAGCCATGTAATAATGTGTGACAACTAATGCAATGTATTGCATTAGTTGTAGATATCAGCAGCTCCCCTCTAGTTAATAATAAAGATGAACAATTCCAGATTCATGTCTGTGTATTCTGATTTTTTCATCCTACACTCTGCAGTCTTGCACTATGTCACTCAGGTACATTTTGCAAGTGTAAGCATTGGTCAAAGATAGAACAGCATGAAAAGGGTAATACAACCTGTGAAATTTGTGGGGTGGGGGGATACTAAAGATTTCATCAAAATTTAAGACTGCAAAAAGGCAATGGAACACTATCTTTTCTTCAAACAGCAGAAACTTCAGTGAACAGTTTAGCATATCCTTTCAACATTCATAAATGTATTGCTGCTTTGTTTTTCCGATGTTTGCTTCGCCCACCATTCCTATCTCGTGCATGTTGAAGTCAATTTGGAATCCTGGTCTCCATTTCTTGGTCTGTGGTATCAGATCTCAGATGATTAAGTCACACAGCAGCTATAACACACACATATGCAATTTTACAACATTAGGATGTAGGCAAAAATTCAGAATTGGACATCAAGACCTGTAGTGTAAAGCCAGCTTTGGAAAAGGCTTTGAATACACATTTACATACTGAATTATCTGTTACTGAACAACAATGAATTCGCGGTAAAAGTAACACTAGTTCAACAGTACCAAAATACTCTTTAAACCAACAGCAAGTACTTGAAATCATCACAGTATGTTTGCAACACTTTAGTTTTACTACTACTTTAGTATGCATTACAATCTCAAAACCTTTACTAGCATAAAGCAACGCAAGAATAGCAGTGTAAGACGGTCACATTTCAGGACTTACGTGCTGCAGTTCAAACTTTCACAAACGGACCTCAAAGTTATACAAATTATCACAAAAATATCGTACGCTGGTAAACAAGTAAAGCGAAGCTTAAAGCTTTCATTTGTGATCGTTTCAACCGAGTACTGACCTGTAAAATAAAGGTAAAGTTTTGGAGTAATGCTGGCATGTTTTCTAGCTAGCTCCCAAACTGGAAAAGGAAGTTGGTCTGCATTAGGCAGTCCGGAACAGAACATTTCGATGCCAAAGGTTCTGCTTGCAACTACTCTAAACCCATTTGTACAGGAATACAATCTCTTAATATTCAAAGAGAGACCACACTCTAAAAGCGTAATTGGAGTAAAGCTTGACTATTGACTTAGTCTTCATAATACCAAATGTGATGGCGCATATTTGTGTGCACCACAAAATAATGTAGCGACCTCCGGCGTGGAAGAGGGGAGCTAATGTTAACTATGCAGCTGAGCTAGCTAGCGGGATGCTAGCACCGGCTAATCCCGTTTCTCACTCAGAGCATCTGAACTAGCTTACCAAGAAGAGAGTTTCCTGCCGGAGAAGTCAAAACAATTAAAAATGCCCCTTCGATGGCTCTCCAACCTCTAAAATGGAACTTTAATCAGTCTACATCACTGACCAAATTATGTCTATACCTTTTTCCTCTTTTACCAAGAAACAAAAACACTGCTCATGAGAACTACATGTAACAGCACAGTGTATGCTTGATACATGCATTCAGTAGGGAACATGCACTAGCTATTCCACTTCTACTGTTTATTCAGTATACATACAAGACATATAATAATTTCACTTTAGGTCTCTGGGTGTTTACTGGCCCTTAGTAAACATATTGCCAATAATTTTTCCAACAATCCCTTAGAGGTAAACAGCTCCAATGACAGGGTGGCAATCCAATTGATCTCAAATCCATCCAATAGGCTTCACAGGTTTGACAGGAATGATGGCTAGCTGTAGTCTGGAGGTCTGTATATAACTGCACTTGCTGGGACTTCAACCTTCAAAGCTATGAACTCAAGGTCAGTTACATTATAGATGTACTGTTTTTCATACATTTGAATGTGGTTTCTGACATAGGCAGCAACAGCACACCACTTCTATTGGCCTTTTGTGAATCAGACAAGTGTCAGTTTCATTTTATAAATTTTTAA
>NW_018128219.1:264316-265441 GCF_001952655.1 Monopterus albus
GGCACTTTTATAATGGAAGAGTTCAGTATGACTATTTGTCTGTGTTTCATTAACAGCTCCATGTATCGGTATTAACCTAAGCTCTTATGCATGCATCATAGTCATAATAGTCAGATTTGAGTCAACTAGTAGTATTTCTTGTCTTCTTGGTGAAATGTGCATAAATTGATTGCAGAGATAATTGTCGTCCTGAAAACTATAGATAAGATGCTAATGTAGCGGAGTTATAATTCCATTTGCCATAACCCAAATAATTTGTTGCAATGGCATTTTATTTTGTTACTTCCTCCGGA
Source organism: Monopterus albus (assembly GCF_001952655.1). Classification (NCBI taxonomy): domain Eukaryota; kingdom Metazoa; phylum Chordata; class Actinopteri; order Synbranchiformes; family Synbranchidae; genus Monopterus; species Monopterus albus. The sequence goes on from NW_018128219.1 coordinate 264,610, forward strand.
AGTGAGATGTGTGTGGTGGTAATAGATTGGGGTGCCCCTGCAAACTTGAGGGGGTGCAGCCCGTGCTGCTTCCTTATTCATAATAAGGAAGTGCGGTTCAATTGGCACCAGTCTGCCACTCTCACAGAGGTAAGTTGCGTTCGCATCATTGCTGCTATACTAGCATAGCATGACAATTGGTACCTAAGTCTAAAAATTGTTTTTGTTCCCTTTTAGTTAATTTGAATGCCACGGAGCTAAAGCTGTTCTGTTATATTTTCTTCTGTACCAGGTATTGTGCCTTTTAATTTATTTTATACACAAACCAGTCTGCCATACACTCTCACGGAGTTAATTTGAATGCCACGGTGCTAAAGCTGTTCTATTTTCCTCTGTACCAGCAATAAAGACATTTGTACCTCGACACAGGTGTGATGAAATCATTTCGCTACACATGCATGTGTACACCAGGTCCTAAGAGGTTAAGCAGCAACAGATGCAGCAATAAAATAAAAAATATAATAAATGTATGCTGCATTGGAGCAGCATGTGCAGCATATGTGCAATTATGCATGTGCAAACTGAGAATGTAAACAGTACATCACGTATTTCCTGGTAATAAACGCCTCAGCTGTTTAGGAATCTGATGGCAGAGGGAAAGAAAGAGTTTTTCAGTCTAGTGGTCCTGCATTTCACACTTCTGAATCTCCAGCCAGAGGGCAGAGAATTGAGCAGTCCGTGCTGGGGGTGGGTGGGATCTTTGAGGATGGAGGCAGCTTTCCTACGCACCCTGCGGTGGTAAATGCTCTGCAGAGAGGGCAGTGGAGTCCTGGTGATTTTCTCCGCAGTCTTT
>NW_018128219.1:266790-272959 GCF_001952655.1 Monopterus albus
TTTGGCACGTAATTCCTTCCACATACTTTCACCTAGAAGGGCCATTGAGGTATCAAACTGTTTATCTCCTTAAGGACATGTGTGCTTGTATTTTTATTGTTTGTAACATTTATACTTTTTAAACTATTTAGCTTTTTTCAGTAAAATTTTGCCAATTCAAATGAATGGGAAAAATTTTCACATCTTAATATCTTCAGCATACCTTGGGCTAAAAACACAATTTCAACTAATAACTATTCATCAGCTCTTTAGCTATTCATACTGTAAACAGCTTTTTGATATTTTTTATTTTTTGCATAATTACCATTTACATTTTATGTCGCATTTCAATATCCACACTCTAGTATGTCTGTGTTTAGGACTACTCTTTCTTTCTCATACACACAGACATAGACACACAAACACCTACACACCTAATTGTTTTACCTACTTTATGGGGACCAATCGGTAAATGTTCACATCTTAATAAGTTCAGTATACTTTCAGCTACAAATGGCATGTATTTTTTTTTCAACTTTCACAGTTTTGAAAATATTCAGCATTTATTTTGACCAGTTTTGCCGCATTCAAATAAATGGGGAAATTCAACTTCAGCATACTTTCAGCTATCAAAATGTTCAGGTCTTCAAGGACATTCATGTTTCTCTTCATAACTTTTCTAAACTTCATACTTTTAAAATATTTAGCTTTATTTTGGAAATCTTGCTCCATTCAAATAAATGGGGAAATTCCAACTTCAGCATACTTTCAGCTAGCAAAAGCATTTAGGTGTCAATGTTCAGCATTTTCAGGGCGAGTTTTCAGCACTCAGCATCCATATGCATTTTCTTCAGAAAATGCTATTTCCTAGTTTCTTTAATTGTCCTCTGCTGCTATGTTTAGTGATGAGGGTTTGAATGTCCTTTCTTTACTATCAATGTTTAAACATGGCGGATGGGTTTTATTTTGACTTCTAAATAGGTCTGCAGCTAATTATGTTGAGAAAACAATCTCATCAAGTTCCATTTAGTAGCTTTTTTGGAGCTTTCGATCGCATCATACGGTCTCATTTGTCACAGAGCATCTGAAAGCTTTTTGTCCACGCTGGCACAAGGTGAAGAAATAACTTAGGACAGGTGACACATCTGGCCCAGATGTCAATACAAGCTTTGATCCTTTGACAGTCTGAAGTCTCTTTAACTGGCACAGCAGAACCAGCTCCAGTCCTTTGGCATCTGGATACATGATTAAATTAAAGCTGTAGAAACCTGCAGCCCATCTCTTATCCACCTGTTTACACTCTTCAGGTATCATGAATGGATGAAGCGTCCTGAGTTTCAGCATCTGACTGCCTCAGAGCCACCGACCCTGGAATAGGAGTACGACATGCAGCTGGAGGGAAGACGATGACAGTAAGACTTCTTCTGCAGTAAAAAACACAGAACATGCTCTTATTCATCCTCTAAAGCAGTTGTTATAAATGTGAAGGCTTGTCAGACTTAGCCTTAGATTTTTTCATGTGAATAACTGGACACCTTTATTTCTCTGAAAACTACCGAAATAAAACGGAGAGAAAAAAAAAATCTTTGGTTGAACCGATCATACCGCAGTGGCTGGAAAGATAAGTCTGAGAGAATGTCTTTCACTTTTGTTAATTTATTCTAAGTTACAGTAACCTACATAAATAAGCTAACACATTGTCCAAATAACAGAAGCTTATTTAATACAACTTATGATGGGATAAAGTGAAATATGATTCAGTGACATTTGCTTTAAGACTCATGTTTACCCTGCCGGTAAACATGAGTGTTTCTAAATAACTGGTAATCATTGGATATGATATGAAAATAAGACATCATTCTTTCTGAGGTCATGCACTAGTAAAATCATTCAACTTTTACTTAAAGAAAAGTTGTTTAATTTGACTTGTTTTTTTGTCAGAGTGCACATTCATCGTCTTGGATAAGCAGCAATGGGCAGATCCCAGTATAGAAGAAGAGCAGTGCATGGTGGGAGATGTCAACATGTTCCTGACAGACCCAACAGACCTCTCCTCAGCTGAGCTGGAGATTATGGTAACAGGTGATGCCCAGTGTGCTTATCTTAAAAGTGATTCCAAATCAAAGGCTGAGAAAATATCTACAGTCAGCCTATGCTGTGGTTTGTACATCTCAATCATTTCCTGTGTAAATCTCTTTATATCTGGACACTATATTCCGCTTGTTTTCTACAGAGCCCACTTACAGAGGCAAGGGCATTGAAAAGGAGGTGACACACATGATGATGGGCTACAGTGAGTAGTGATGGTCCTCTGACATGAGGCTCTGACACATGCACGGTAGCTAATGAAGCAGTTGTATTGAACCACTGTGGCGAGGCGTGGTTTGGTCACGTGACTAGTGACGTATGAACCACTTTACTGCTTCATTGGTTACCAAAACCCTGTCACTGGTTTGTTGTCTCAGATCATTTGAGGGGATCCAGCCCTCGACTTCTTCTCTTACATTTGTACATATTCTCACTCTTTAAGGTCCAAGGTCAATTTAAATCTTATGCCACTGAAAATCACTTATTGTGTGAATAATGTACAGATATTGAAAGCTAGTCAGTCTTGACCTAGACTGAGTAAGTGTCTGGACTGCTGACACATTTCGGTCTAGACAGGCTTGGTATCAGGGTGCTCTCTGCATGTACAGTGCCTTGCGAAAGTATTCGGCCCCCTTGAACTTTGCGACCTTTTGCCACATTTCAGGCTTCAAACATAAAGATATAAAACTGTAATTTTTTGTGAAGAATCAACAACAAGTGGGACACAATCATGAAGTGGAACGAAATTTATTGGATATTTCAAACTTTTTTAACAAATAAAAAAACTGAAAAATTGGGCGTGCAAAATTATTCAACCCCCTTAAGTTAATACGTTGTAGCGCCACCTTTTGCTGCGATTACAGCTGTAAGTCACTTGGGGTATGTCTCTATCAGTTTTGCACATCGAGAGACTGAAATTTTTGCCCATGCCTCCTTGCAAAACAGCTCGAGCTCAGTGAGGTTGGATGGAGAGCGTTTGTGAACAGCAGTTGTCAGTTCTTTCCACAGATTCTCGATTGGATTCAGGTCTGGACTTTGACTTGGCCATTCTAACACCTGGATATGTTTATTTGTATTTATTAGTCATTTAGGTCAACATTGGATCATTCAGAGATCCTCACTGAACTTCTGGAGAGAGTTTGCTGCACTGAAAGTAAAGGGGCTGAATAATTTTGCACGCCCAATTTTTCAGTTTTTTATTTGTTAAAAAAGTTTGAAATATCCAATAAATTTCGTTCCACTTCATGATTGTGTCCCACTTGTTGTTGATTCTTCACAAAAAATTACAGTTTTATATCTTTATGTTTGAAGCCTGAAATGTGGCAAAAGGTCGCAAAGTTCAAGGGGGCCGAATACTTTCGCAAGGCACTGTATATTGGTTTGTTAATGGGAGCTCATTCCAGTAATTTTGCTTTAACCCACCACTTCATCAGCTGACATGACCTCATTTCAGACAAGTCCTCTTGGGTAAACAGTCTTCATCCTTTGCATCATCCTGCATGCTAATGTTGCTGTATGCTATTTTATCACATTACACTGTATAAATACAATTCATAGCTAATGTGGACTTTGGTGTGTTTCCTCTTTTTTTGGTTCTGGATGTTTGGATAAGACAGAACAATGCTGTTTAGCACCAACATGTCTGGAAACCTCAGGTTTAGTCCTCTTCTAAAAGAACTGCTTGGCCGATGTCGCCACAAGGACACGGCTATAATCGGCTTTGTGGCTATAAACACATAGATGTTGACATTAGACAAGCAGCAGTTCCTCATGCCTGGAATATCAAGCTGATGAGTCTAAATATTTTCTCATTTAACCCAGTGGCATGGTGCCATGTTTCAGTTTTACATGCTGACGTTTTGCCTCAGAAACATACCTCCACTCCAGTACCACTGGAAGTAAATGGGGTTTCTCCACACAGCTGACAGCCTTGATTGGCACAGTATATTTGGGGAAGTGGGAGATCATCAACAGCTCTGCCTGTGGTCAGCTTGCTGTCCCCTCTTCATCCACTAAACCAGTACACAACCACAGTAAGCTTGCTAACACTGTGACAGGATGACAATCCTGTGAGCACCCACCCTGTCCCTTCACGAGTACTTGGAATCTGATTTAGTGTGAAATTCACCTCCTGGTTCTTGTCTCTGAAGTAGGCGGAAGACTGGAAACAAAAGAAGGACCCAAGACAACGGGTACAAGTTCAGTTTTTGGTCAGTAAGTTCCTGCAGTAGAGATGAAGTAATATCCCAGAGGGGAAAACCAGAAAGAATGTCTTTGTCCAGAAGAGTGTTTGGGCCCTTAACAGAGTGCAGGAACATACCAACCCACAACTGAACAGGTTTAGAGACAAATAGAGACTTAAGTGAGTTGATGCCGGGCAAAGCAATGAAGATGTCACATTTCTGCTTGATCAGCACCTCTTTGATAAACTGCTCATACAGTCTGCATTACTGGCAGTTTTTTGTGCACGTGAATTAATGAGCATCGTGGTTGGTGACTCAACATCTTCTGCTCACGTGTATGTGGGAGAGGAGCTCAGCACCATCCTTGTGTAAACAGTGACTGACAGGAAAAAAAATACAATAGAAAAGCAAAGTGGAACCAACAACGCAAGTCCTTCAAATTATGCTGAGTTAAAGGTATGGGAAGCTCCAGGTGGTTTTAAAGTTAGAAATCTCAGCACTTGGCCAAGAAAGAATTGCATTAATACTACTGAACACCTCTGAAGGTCACAGTGAGGTTCTGCTTTAGCACATATTTGTCTGAAAGCACTGAGCTTCTAAAATTCAGTACCAAATTCCTCACAGAGCTTGGTCCTGATCACCATGGCCAGGTGCTCCTGTACTCCTGCTCCACCCACGGTGTGCTGTAGCAGTTCTCTCCTATGGTCCGCAGCCAGCCGCACTGGCTTCTGTCCTTCTTTTTCTTCTCCTCTAACAGATGGTTATCCAGCATGCATCCTGCTGGACACTGGGGGGTGTCTATCACCCTAATTCTCTCTGCACCACATGCTTTAATAACCGTATCCAGGTACGTCTATATGCTGCTTTCCTTCTTGGATGTAGATAAAGGTGGAAGTGACAGATGCTGGGACCTGGGCGATAAGGCACAACAGCATATGGTGAATGAAAGGAATTAAAAAGATAAAAGGTAGAGGGAAAACATGTTGGCCAAAGTTAAACACAGTTTTACTGTATAACAACCCTATGTGTAACTGACATTCATTGCAGAAAGAAACTCAAACCTCAACATCTCCTCCTACATAAATGACAAAACCGATCATTAGTTTTCCAGACTGATGTTTCACTTGTTATCCACTGTCTGACAGTAGTTGGAGGGGTGTGTCTATGTCTGATTGACAGCAGAAGATCAACACTAATGTGGCTGTTTTTCATATTTGTACAGTACGTGAACATATTTTTTCTTTATGAATTTTGCCCTGCTTCAGAAGCAGGGTTTGGCTCCATTTCCCCCCATGACCATCCACGAGATAGTGCTATATATACAGGTGCATCTCAATAAATAAGAATATCGTGGAAAAGTCCATTTACTTCAGTAATTCAACTCAAATAGTGAAACTCGTGTATTATATAAATTCAGTACACACAGACTGAAGTAGTTTAAGGCATTGGATTTTTTAATTGTGATGATTTTGGCCCACATTTAACAAAAACCCACCAAATCACTATCTCAATAAATTAGAATATGGTGGCATACCACTCAGCTAGTCAACTCAAAACACCTGCAAAGGTGTCCTGAGCCTTCAAAATGGTCACTCAGTTTGGCTCACTAGGCTACACAATCATGGGGAAGACTGCTGATCTGACAGTTGTCCAGAAGACAATCATCAACACCCTTCATAAGGAGGGTAAGCCACAAACATTCATTGCCAAAGAAACTGGCTGTTCACAGAGTGCTGTATCCAAGCATGTTAACAGAAAGTTGAGTGGTAGGAAAAAGTGTGGAAGAAAAAGATGCACAACCAACCGAGAGAACCGCAGCCTTGAAAGGCTTGTCAAGCCAAATCAATTCAAGAATTTGGGTGAACTTCACAAGGAATGGACTGAGGCTGGGGTCAAGGCATCAAGGGCCACCACACACC
>NW_018128219.1:273629-274196 GCF_001952655.1 Monopterus albus
CAGTAAATGAACATACTTTCCAGAAGGCCAGCAATTCACTAAAAATGTTTTTTTATAGGTCTTATGAGGTATTCTAATTTATTGAGACAGTGATTTGGTGGGTTTTTGTTAAATGTGGGCCAAAATCATCACAATTAAAAGACCCAACAGCTTAAACTACTTCAGTCTGTGTGTACTGAATTTATATAATACACGAGTTTCACTATTTGAGTTGAATTACTGAAGTAAATGGACTTTTCTACAACATTCTAATTAAGATAGTGGTATATATAATGGACACATGAAAAGGTTTCAAAAACCGGAACCTGATTAGAAGTGTTTGACCAAACAACTAATTTCTGGTGAGGATGTGGTCCTTTCACCACAGTTTGAGTTTAGCCACAAATGTCTGCACATAAAATGAATCACTAAACCTCCTCATTTTATTTCCATGTTTGTCACCCTCCCTGCCATGTGTTAAAGTGTCCAGTGCGATAGTGTAAATACCTGCTTTGTGGTGTGTGAATACTGGCCAGCCTGTGTGTGTCTGTATATCCTAGTGCAGGGGTGGCGAACCCGCGGCTCGCG
>NW_018128219.1:275012-276079 GCF_001952655.1 Monopterus albus
CCAAAATCATCACAATTAAAAGACCCAACAGCTTAAACTACTTCAGTCTGTGTGTACTGAATTTATATAATACACGAGTTTCACTATTTGAGTTGAATTACTGAAGTAAATGGACTTTTCTACAACATTCTAATTTATTGAGATGCACCTGTAATGGACACATGAAAAGGTTTCAAAAACCGGAACCTGATTAGAAGTGTTTGACCAAACAACTAATTTCTGGTGAGGATGTGGTCCTTTCACCACAGTTTGAGTTTAGCCACAAATGTCTGCACATAAAATGAATCACTAAACCTCCTCATTTTATTTCCATGTTTGTCACCCTCCCTGCCATGTGTTAAAGTGTCCAGTGCGATAGTGTAAATACCTGCTTTGTGCTGTGTGAATACTGGACAGCCTGTGTGTGTCTGCATATCCCAGTGTGTATGACTGATCCCCCACTGGTCTCAGAAGAGTAAATGCAGAGCTTCCTGGCTACTCTGAACCGGACTTTAGTAATATGCACTTCACTCAGGGGTATAATGGCTCTGTACTTGTACTATGGAAGCCACCATGAAAAACAAAATCCTACTTTAAACCAAGTTAATATTAAGAAATATCTTATTTTGATGACTTTAGCAAAAACATCAAACCTACATTTTTCAAACAGCTTACTTTATTATCAGTTACATAGCTGCTCCATTTTCTGATGCGACAGTACTCGCTCCCTAAACTGAGGACTACTCAGGAAATTCTTGGAGATAGCACAACAAATATTGCACTTTTAAAGTACAGGAATAAATAAATCAGCATGGGAAGAGAACATTTATTTGCATATTCATCTCCATTGCAAATAACATAACTAAGAGTGAAAAATGACAATTTCATTATAGACTGAACTATCTTTGAAATAAGTTCAGGCTGATACTGTAGGTGCAGTTTGGACATGGTGCAGTTCCTGAAGAAAATGCATGTGGATGCTGAGTGCTGAAGAATCGACCTGAAAATGCTGAAATGTCTGAAATCCACTGCTGACACGGTGTAGGAAAAACAAGTAGGGCTGTGTGTGTGTGTGTGTGTGTGTGTGT
>NW_018128219.1:276851-278978 GCF_001952655.1 Monopterus albus
GTTTTGAGGAGAGATTCTCCAACCTACGTCAAAAAAGACCACAGATTACATTTCTGATCAACCCATTCACTGCTGAATCAGACTGTTTAAAAGCCCCTTTAGTAGAAGATGAAGCAGCATCTCAGCTTCAAATGATCGAACTTTCTGAGGATGACAGACTTAAAAGCGTTCTGAAGGAAGGAACCGTGGAGTTTTGGAAGATTGTGCCGGTTGAGAGATATCCCAATGTCAAACGGGCTGCACTCAAACTACTGTCAATGTTTGGGTCAACTTACATCTGTGAATCACTTTTTTCGACACTGAAACAAGTGAAATCAAAGCATCGCTCTGTTCTTACTGACACACATGTGAAAGAGTTACTACGAGTAGCCACAACTGAATACAAGCCAGACCTAAAAGAGATTGTGGAAACCAAGGACTGTCAGGTGTCCCACTGAGTCAAATAAAAGGAGGTAGGCTGATTTAAATCCATGAAAACTATTGTGTTATGTAATTAGGTGTATAAGTTGTGAACTGTTGTTTGCTCATCTGTTGTGTGGCTCTTTGTAGTGATAAAGTCTTTTTTTTTGGCTCATTATGGCAAACAGGTTCGCCACCCCTGTCCTAGTGCATATGACTGATCCCCTACTGGTCTCAGACCTGAGGAGTAAGAGCAGAGCTTCCTGGCTACATTGAACCGGACTTTAGTAATGCGCAGTTTCAAGTACAGTACTTGAGTTACCTTCCGCCACAGCGTGTGTGAGTCTTAACATTTTTACTGCCTCCTCCAATAAGCCTTACCTGGCAAATGTCCGTTCAGCAATCCAACAGCTCTGCCGTCCATGTGCCAACTGTGCAGGCTGCATCTGGCAGCTAGACCCTGTTGGGTAGCAGAGAAACAGCAACAGCCAGCAAGGAGGATGAGAAGAAAAACAAAAAGATACAGACCAGGGTGAAAAGGAGAGAGAACAGGTGTACAAGGGATGGAAATTCAAGCCAAAATACAGTTAGGGGAACGAAGGGCGTAAAGAACATGATTATAAAACAAAGCAATAACAAAATATATAAATGCATTCAGGGTGCATCAATAAAATCAAATGCAAAAAAACAAAAAAACAGAATGGGAACAAGACCTTGGAATAGAAGGTGAGGCCTAATCTTACACAAACCATTTTCTTTGGTTAAATCGTGTGTGTGGCAGTTGTATGACAAACGGGCGATCTCGCATGTTTAGCTTTGTAGTAGGTAGTTTAATTGGTTCTAAAACAAACACACAGGACAGAGCCTTCGTATTCCCCTCTGCTGCACAGATAATGACATTTTAATAATGCCTAAGGAAGCCTGTTATCTCCTCATTTGATTCAAATCATCATTTTAACAACAGCAGACTCCTTTTTTATGTCACAAACACCTAGCCCATCTATCCAGCTAAGACACTGTAGCCATTTCTTTAAAGGGAAGCAGCAATGGTGCCAGTCAGAGGCTGGTCAATGGAAGCCCAGCTGAGATCTGTTAAGGGAACTGTCCGAGTATCACCAGGCAACGATGACGGTGAAAAGAGATTACAGAGCACACAGAATTAATCAAAGGGACAGAAGAAGATAAATGGGGTGGAATGGGAGAACAAAACAAAACAAAAAGAAGAAGAAGGGGAAGAGAGAGAAAGAGACAGTATTTAGAAAGCTGAAATTGTGCAGAAGAAACACAGTAACTAGAAGAAAGTGAAGGTTGTCTCTTTGTGCTGGACAGGAATGGAGCATCCCTCTGCCAGGCTAGCACACCTGGTGCCAACGCCAGCCCTCTGTACACTGTAAAGGCTCGGCTTTCTTAACACAGAACTACATCATGGACTGCGGAGCCTGTGTCTGCATCCAAACTTTTCTCAGTCATTTTGTGCCTTTTTGTGAAACAAGTGTTAAACGTCTTCTAGTCTTAAATACACTTAAAACTTTAAAGGTAAAAATAATATCTATGGATGGTAAGTTCTTTTTCCCATTCTTTGTTATGCACTATAGAGAGCTGATCACAGCATGCTGTACCAGTGTATTTATCTACAAAGAATTAGGCTACATTATATAATGAAATCTGATCATTACATAACATGACTTGGAATTAAACTAAAGTGTTATTTTAATTAAAAATGGGAAC
>NW_018128219.1:279061-297466 GCF_001952655.1 Monopterus albus
GGAGCCGTTGGCCTGATGAGGACTGGGCTGTAACCTCAGCCTCCAGGTATTATTCATACGATACTAGTGTTGAGCCCCAACCAAACAACTGAGTGAAGTCACTAAGGGCAGTTCATTTGGGTATGACTAATATAAAACGTTTTGGTTTTTTGTTGTTGTTTGCTGTGCTCATTGGTTTTTCTATGTTCCCATTCAATGAAGTGTTTGATGCAGAATCTGTGGACTGAGTTTAATTGTACAAATAGCTAAAAGTGGTTATGATGTTATGCTGCAACCAGATGCCTGCAATGAGGAAAGCATGAAATGACTCATTTAGAACTTTATGAAGACACTGTACAGAAGAGATCCTCAAAGACACTGAATAAACTTGTACTAAGAACCTTGTGAAGATGTCTGATAGATGTCCAAATTTAACTGAAATTAAACAAACTAAACATTTAGCTAAATGCCTACATACAACATTACAGAGAACCTGTGTCAGTTTAAATGCTTTCCAAATTACCTGACCCATGGAGATGTAATAAATAAAAGTACACCAGTTTAGAAAAGCTGTGAGAACAGAGCGATTAACCGGCTCTGTCATCGTTAGGCCCATGGGGCAGCACGGTCTGTTCTCCTGGCCTCCATCTCCCTCCACTCAGTGTGCCGCTTGTACTGTTACCGGTGTTAAACATTCAGGCAGCAGTAACTGTTGTCGACTCACTTTACTTAAATAACACTGTTTTAAAAATGTAAAGGCACGGCAGAGAAAAGAAGTTACAAACTATTGAATGCTTCAAATAGTTCATCTGGCAGCAGTAACTGTGCAGACAAGACATTCAGGGCCATAGCTGCCAGTGATCTGGTACAAACGTTTAGCCCACAGCACAGGAGGAAGGCAGAAGGAAGCTAGCCTGACAGGGTGATGTTGTACAGTTTTGTTTTATGAAATAATTAGCTATGGAGGAAAGTAACAAAGAGAAATAAAATTTACTACAAAGTAAATTTAACAGCAGTAAACTAGTGGGGTCGTCTTCCTGCTGTCATTTACAGTAAAGCTTGTTTTTAGTGAATAACAGAAGTGAAAACAAATTGCATATTAAATCACAATCGCAATATTTCTTTAAAAAAAAAAAAAAAAGAAAAGAAAATCACAATTAGCTTATTTTCCAAATCATTCAGCCCTACTGCAGATTGATGTTTAGGTCTACCATCGTCCCCTCCTCATCTCACAGACTCATTAAGCCACTACAACTTCCTTACAAACAGAGGGCCAACAGCTGTGTTCATCCACTGCACTTTACTCATCTTAATACAGTTTACCAAATACTACTTTACATGTTTGTTTTAATTAAAAATATATCTGTTATTGTTGCGTGCAGTGTGAACTAAAGGAACAGTTGCATTTCCATGCCTATGGAATATTGTGAAAAGAATGTCAGTAACTTCTATCTGGAGCACTGAATGTTAAATTGCACCGAATATATGGCGGTTTTCTGAAAATAGCTGAATGGCGCAGACACAATTACACTGGTGTAGGTTCACAAACAATATACTATTGGCTTTTCTCAGCAAACTGTACAGGCTCCATTTCAACTTAGGTGACTGACAGATCCTAGCATCAGAACGTCCATCTCCTATCAAATGTGCCTTTGCACTCTGTGTAAAGGATGACCTGTACAGACAGAGATCACACTGTGGTCACAACAACTTGGTGTGTGTCATTTCTTACCTGGTGCGTTTCTCCCTGCAGCGCTCGGTGAGAGGAAACCGTGGGCTCTGATCCCTGTTGCTCCCAGGGGCAGAAGCTAGAGCTGCTCGGGTGGCCGCCCTGCTGGGGGAGGACTCCACACTGAGGGAATGAGAGCGCTGGGAGGATACTGATTCCTGGGGAAGGTGAGGAGGAACAAAAGGCCAAGGAGGAGCCTTCTGCTCCTGACGTACCACTGGACAGGAAAACAATTCATAAAATGTCTGCTTGTCTAGACTGATACGAAACACGACAAATATTTCTAACACGGTTAGCTGTTTACTCATTTAAAGCTGGTCTTCAGTAAGGCTGCAGGGATTTTCTTCTGGTAACAATTTGAGACTTGTGGTATGTGGCCCCTAAGCCCTGGGGAACAGGGAATACTGAGCAGGGGGTTGACAAGGACAGTACTGCTGACTTATTAAACAGTACTCCAGCAACTGAGCAATGCACTGCAGTAAAACTGGACAACTTGCAAGAGACACGATTAGTAGTGGCACATATTTTCACACTTTAATTCCATTATATGGTCCAACTCTAAAAACACTGGATCCTACACCTCCCATAATGCACCCTGACAACACCTCTTGTTAGACCCCTTGTGCCTGTGAAAGTCTCATTCTGAGAACAGCATGTGTTTCTGTGTGGACATACAAACTCAAGGAAATGGTCTTGAATTCTTAACTTAAATTTAAATTGCGATGCCCAATCAGAAAACAAATAATTGTTTTATGTAGTTTCAACATTTATGAGAGTTTGGATTTGTAAAAAACAAACAGATATGGCTGTAGATACTAATCATTTTTTCCCTACTTATCTAATAAAATTTTATCTTGAGATTGACATTTGGCTAGCCCTGGGCAGGCTTCTGGTAAATCATGTAAGATGAGATTTTGTAACAACATGCAGGGCCATAAAAATATTAATTCTTTCATCTATTGGTAGAAGGTCTAATACGAGTCCCTTCATCAAATACACACATTACAGAATATAGATTTTTTTTTAATCCAATACATCATCTACATCTTTCAGGAGTGTGATTTTTTTTTAACCAATTAACATGGCTGAAAACACTTATTAACTTCATGTCACTTAAGCTGCCTCAGATCATATACCGCTCCACAGGTGGCACTTTACCTTCTCTCTCCATTAACGAGTAGGGTTTGATCTCTCCATCTGGCTTTCTTAGGGGAACCTTTCTCGACTGGGTTGCTGTGGAGGAAACACACTCTGAGAAGGGCCAAAAACAAAACACGACAGGGTTTGGCTGCATCCTCACCGAACCTCACCCAAGATAAGCTCTATATTACCATCCTCTACATATCAATGGTACAGTATTTCATCAGCAAGAACTGTAACATTATCTAGTGCTGAAGACCAACTGTGAAAGCATAGCCCTAGATTTGTGAACAACAGAACAATTCTTCACAAAATTTGAGAAGATCGGACTGTGTCATTAACACAGACAGCTTGTGATATTATTCCTCAAACACTAAACAAACACCAACAAACCTGCCCAGTGCAGAATTTGTTATAAAATTGAACTTGATAACATACATGTGGTGGATCTGAATAGTTATTTGCGGGGGCATAGATATCGATTCAGTTTGAAACTGCCCATTTGGCCACATCTCATTACTCATGTCATTACAGAGAAAAGAAAAATGAACAGCTGCCCGTTCACAACCAAAACCAAAGCAAATGAATGATAGCAGTGAAACAGTTACCTGCTCTGTTGAGGAAGAAGGCCTCAAACACCACAAAGTTATTGACCTGGATGAAATAAAAAGAAAGACAGGAACATGCTTGTGATAAAACATAGCTGTCAGTCAATATTCTTTTTCCCCAACAATAGAAAAGGCATGACACCTGGCAATATGGACAATATAATCCTGTTGTTTTTGAAACTACATAGGTCCAGGTGGTGTTGTACTGGCCTACATTATATTCAGAGGCATTCATAACATTCAGACCCTCTCATGTTCATGTCTAATATTCTGTTTTGCTTTGTCATCTCTTGCTCTTCTAACATTTGGGGTTGCTTCTGATGCAGCTATCTTCAGTAGAGCTAGCAGCATCAAAGTCAAACTGGTTTGTGCATCTTCCTTCATCCATTCTCAGACTTCTTTTGCAGGTTTCACATTCAGCCTCTGGGATTGTTGTTTATCATTTGTAGCATTTAAAAAACATCTTTTAATGGCAGTTTAAAGTACACACTTTGTTACTTGAAAATTACATTTTCTTGAACTGCAATAATGATTTGAAAATAATTTTTCATTCAGCCCTACTCAACTTAACAGCCCTGCTTCAATAGTCCAATCACAAGAAGTGTAACGATGGAGTTGTCACTGTCACACAAATGGTCGTAGTAATGCACATGTACTCAGAGTTTACAAAGAAATGCAAAAATAATGGAGAATAATGAGTTACATTTTTTCACTAAGTGAAACCTTCATGCTGTTTTGTGAAATATTTGTAGTTTTAGTTCTTAAATGTATCAAACGTTTGTTATGTCAACTCCTTAGGAAAAGTAATACTTCATAGAGCTCTCATTTGTATTAACAGGAGTCAGATTTGTTTTATTACAGTGTACAATAGAGAAAAGAGAAAAGTGCAGACTGTACCTGAGGAACACTTTGTGTCAGGCAGTAGTGCTTTGCCAGGAAAGACAGGAATTTGGGAGATGGCCTGTCATAAGCCATCATCACTGGCTCTACATTCTTGTGCTACAGTAGAAAAGGAGAAAACATGCAGTTACTGATAAACAGCACACACAGTAGCAAAGAACTGTGGGCGTCATCTTTACTGCATAGACTACTGGAAAACATTTTGGGGAAAACCTGGTCTGATTAGCAGAGACAGCATCCATCCCACTTTAGATGGTGTGGCTCTCATATCTAAAAATCTGAGATGCTACATAAATATTCAGCAGCTTCATTCTTACTGGGAACCCACAGTAAAGGCGAGACGTGAGTGCTGCTGAAGTGTGATTCCATACAATTCACACTGAGAGCGAGACGTTAGAGGCACGTGCTACATCTCCGTCACCAGAACAGCTGTCTGTCAGCAGGACACTGGCTTGCTACATAGGGTGAACATTAAAAAACTGGGTATTTGATTTAAACAGCTGTCTGTGGAGATTACATCTTACTAAACACAGCAAAGGGAGAAAATTACCTGAGGCATAAGAAAATGCAAGGCTCCTGGGGAGATGTGCGTCTTAGGCACGTCCAAGTAAATGTGGACTGATGGAATGGAATTCTTTCCAGAAGTCACATTAAGCGATTTTCTGTCATTGACAATTTTTTTTACAATAGTGAGTGAAGAATCTTAAGGCCATGCATCATTTTGACAGATTAGAACACTGAGGGTGATCTACCCTAGAATATAAGCTATTAAAAAGCCCAGCCAGTGCTATGGCATTGATAAATGAGGTGAAAAAAGAGGAACTGATGCAGTGGACAAAGGACAGCTGAGACCGTATTCAATGCATCTGGCTATCTGGAAGCTCACAACACATTAAAGAGCCATGGACTGTAGGCCACAGAGCACTGTGACCACTACTAATCATCACTTTAACAAATCGATGAAGCCAGCCGTTTACCTATGTCATGTCTGAAAAGGGCTACAGTGTATAAATGTGTTGCAAAGCCATCTCAGCCAAGAACGGAAACATAAGAATTTGTTTCCTGCTCTCTGTAACAGCAGGCTTTTGACCCTGCCAGTGAGTGGGGTTATATAAAACAGGTAAAAAAACAAACAAAAGAAAAACACTTAAGCCTGATTAGATGTTTGACGCACACTGGGACAATGAGGTATGATAGTACCATCCACCATGACGGGGAAAAAAAAATTCACTTTTCAGACATGATGATGGAATAATTAAAATTGATGGCCATAATATCAAGCTATTACATTATCCAGGAGACTCCTGTTTTCTATGCCAAGGAATACTGGAGACAAAGATGGACAGATAAAAGTGGCTAGGACAAGATATGTAGAGGTTTTCAAACTTTCTAATATGGATAATACAAAAACAATAATAAAACAAAATCCTGTTTTGGTTGGGCTGTAACTGAGGATATGACTTAAAAAAACCTCCTAAAACCAGCCACACATTTTGCAAAAGGTCAGTGCAGTCACAACATTCTTCATATCCTTGGCAAACAATCAAGCCCACAGGCTGCTCATGTATTGAACTGAAGAAACTGGAAAGGTGAATGTAACACCCTCCACTACACTGTTTGGATTGAAATAATGTGCCTCATAATGCTTCACCTGCAACATGAAATCAAATAGTTCCCGCCCATAGCCATGTCGTTGCAAATTCTCTGCCACGTAAAAATCCAAAACAGACAGCGGCTCTGCTTCTATGTGCGCACCTTGTTGATCCTGTAAAGCAAAGACAACATGAATGCGAGAACAGCTGACAAAGGACGTTCAAACAAACGGGAAAACATTTACATTGTTTTCATTGTTATAAAATATCCTTGCACATAAAAAAGCAACATGACTCTTACCCAAACAGCAAATGCAGAGGAGTTGATATTAAAGCAAAAATATAAATATAAATTTAACACAAAACAACAATCAAAAACCATGTGGCTAAGAAACCAAGAACAGCCTCCCTTGCAGCTCAGTGCCATTACATAGGCTTACCAAATGTTACCAAAGTTTATTCAGTTACTGACACACATCAGCTGATTGCAGACATCAAAACAGGGAGTATCTACCTCCATCATTCAGTACAGTTTATCAATACAACTCTAGCAATAACTATTCACACACTGAAACATATTTTATGCATAAATATTCAAAATAAGACTTTACATCACAATCACAAATTTGCGCCAACAGACAGAAACTTAAAAATTAAAATAAAAAAAACAAAACAAAAACAACTTACAAGTAGAAATAACTTCTTGTAGCCGACTTTGAGAAATCCCACAACCACACCACGTCCTCTGTATGTAGGAGAAAGGAGAAGTAGCATGTTTGACTGGAATGAGGTGGTATAGAGTAAAGTGCGATGAGTAAGACTGTGCTCTGAATAGGTTTTCACATTACAAGTTTAATTCTACTGCGCCATTTGGGTGAGGAAAGCTGCCAACATGAACTATAAACACAGTCTACTGTATGTCAGCGTTACAGTACGTGCAGTGTGGTTAAGTGCGGGTGAGCTGACCAGGCTCAGCTGAAAAGATCAGTCAGACAAGCGGTGGAGTGTGTATATTTCATACATGTCTTTAATACATTGTGTGGACAAATGTTTGTTCAATGCCATCGTAGTAAGGGCATTTTGGTGTTATGAGGACATTTTAGCCATTTTAGACTTTGTTTTAAGGTTAATCAGAATCAGAAAATCAGAATTCTGATTCTGAAATACTATATGTACTGAGACTTACAAGTGTACTATGATATGTAAATGTGTATTGGGATTTGTAAAATCTGTAAATAAGTACTGAGATCTGTAAATGCATACACAAATCTGTAAATACAAAATAAGATTTGTGCACACGTAAAAAAAAAATAAAACTCTGCAAATATGTGTTTCCATGAAAAACAGGGAATTCCTTTTACATCTCAGATAAGCCTCTCAATCTTTTTACATGTGCTTTTTGCTCCACTCATGCGGTATCTGAGATCTGCAAATATGTGCCAGCAATTTGTCTTTATTTCAGGGTTTTCTTTGCCCTTATCTCAGACGGCTAGGTTTACACTGTACCACAGTAGCTAGACTGCCTAAGGCTACGAGACTGGCTGTACTTTTTTTAACGAAGTGGCACATTGGCACTGCTTTTACACCCTTTGGAGATTAAAGTAAAATGAAGTAGAGAAGGTCTGCCTATCTCAAGGGATTTTCAAGGTAAGCATACAGAGCTTTATGGAGGCACACAGAGCCACGGCTGTACAGACTTGTTCAAATGAAGTCTACTTTTAGCAGTGTGTGTGTTTGCAGTCTTGCTTATCCAGTGTGCATGCTCAACCAAACCTTGTTTAATGTTAGTTATCCTGTGCTGAACAATAGAGCTAACTGTTCACTGGTCACTACAGCTGACAGTCAAGACAGTTTGGCTAGCAGCTAAAAAGGTTGCTAAACTGTTGTAGTTAGCTACCAAATAGCTGTATGCTAAGGCTATTGTCAGCTGTTCTCTGTCTCAGTGGATAACATTACTGACTAATACTGTTTTCAGTTAGGATGCAGTGGGCGCTGCACTCCACTATCAAACCCATTAATTCCTATGTTTGGTGCAACAATGTATCTACCCTACGCCGAGCTGAGTGCAGTGCAACGTCGTACACACAGTCCCTGCGTGCTACACTGAAGTACGTGCTGTATACGCTGGGTTTCACTTCTCTAGTCAAAGATGTAGTGCATTAAACATGATTAACACAGCACCATAGGTTACCAGAAGCATGTAGAGTAAGCTGCCAAGAAGTAAACTACTTCTTTGTAAACACCCATTTTAAATCTGATTTACCACACAGCCGCTGTGGTGGACATAAAATTGTCTGTAGATTTTATCAGCAAAAATATTGCAAATTTGGAGTCATTAAAGCACAACAGCCATTACTATAGGATAGAACAGATTTATCAGCTGTGTACAACTGCACTGTTTATTTAGTTACTATTTTATAACCTGCTCCTTCAGTCACACATCTCCAAAAACATTTCTATGTAACTATTTTTTAACTTTGCAACTGACTAGCACTTCAGATGCTTGAGTTTGAGTCTGCTTTGTGTTTTGTTGACCCCTGGTAGGCTTCTTGACTATGTGGAGGTGGTGCCAGCTGCTGAGAAGTGACACATAACTCATGGTGTTGTATGGTATTTCCAGCTTGCAGCGTGCAGCCCTTGATTCTAGGCATCATTTTAACCTCTTCTCAGTTTTCCTTTATGTGCTTAAAAATACAAATACACATTTACAAATCTGAGCACACACACACACACACACACACACATATATATATTAAAATACAAATTCACAACACTCCACACACATTTGTAAATAATTTCTGCACCGCATTTAGCCTCATATAAGGTTTAGCTAAAGCATTTATTTGTGATGGTTAAGTTTTGTGTGTATGTCTGTGTACAATGAGTGAAAGCTGAGGCAAGAATGGGAGATGTACCCATTGCTCTCTCCGTCCTTCAGCAGATAGAGCTGATGCCTCTGTGACTGCAGCTTGGAAGCACTTGTTACAGGTGCTGGGAGATGTTGGGCCTGCAAAAATCCAAAATTCACACTATTAATCAGAGCTTTAAAAACTCATTTGAACATTCCCAAAACTAGTGCAGACACAAAGCTTGAAATTTTGTACCAAAACAGTACCTGTTACAGTACCTTGTACTGCAAAATCTTAATGTCAAAGTTAAGCCCCCAATTTTATTCTAGTCAACTTAGTCGCTTTCATCAGACAACATTTCTTGGCTATTAGCTGAGAACAGCAGAATGACTATTGCAGATATTATCAATAGGCTATTTTTTTGTACTTTTGTCATTTTTTCACATTAATAAAAACAATATTGATACAGGGTACTGAAACATTTTCAAATATTCAGAATCTGTATGTATCAAAAAACAAAAATCAAGAATTTTGCCAACACTACTGCACTCCCACTAAAAACATCTGGTCCAGAGCATGCTTACATCACCATGATGCAACTTTGTGTTGAAGAGAAGCACTCTTGCATAGCACACAACATTTGAATTACATGCCCGCATGGCACAGAGTGATCACACTAGGGAAGACAGGCAAGGCAGCTTTTTTTACTGTATATAGCACAGACAATTCAATGTGCTCTACATAGGCAAAAAAAAAAAAAGGAAGAGTAACAGCATTTAAAACTATTAGCATTAAAACCAGAAAAAAAATCACTTAAGCAAAAAAATTAGATAAAACACTGTTAAAATTAGATATAAACTAAATGGAAATAGACAAAATAAAAAGCTCTGAAACACAATTATCTAGCAGTTAATGTGTATTTATAAGCTGTAAGGTCACCAACGTCGAGATGACAGTATTTAAGGTCATCAGAAAGCTCGTTCCATCTGTGTACAGCAGAGGTGCTAAAAGCAGCTTCACCATGTTTTGTCCTGACTGCTAAAATATATATGATGGACACTATGCAAGACTGAAGTCAAAATATCATCAACACAATGGCTGCCATCTTTCTTTGTTGCAACCAGATTCTGTGCAGTAGTGACCAGAAGTGGAGTGGCAGCATCAGACCACCAAACAAAACTGTCAAATCAACCAAAATATATCATCAAATAACTAATTACAACAAACTTACCATAAAAATGACCATTTGTACACACCCACATGATATCTACCAAAAACAACAGAAATCCATCCATCCATTTTCCTCCACTTATCCGAAACCGGGTCATGGGGACAGCAGTCTAAGCAAAGATGCCCAGACTTCCCTCTCTCCAGACACTTCCTCCAGCTCCTCCGGGGGAATGCTGAGGTGTTCCCAGGCCAGCCGACAGACATAGTCCCTCCAGCGTGTCCTGGGTCTTCCCCGGGGCCTTCTCCCGGTGGGACATTCCTGGAAGACCTCCCTAGGAAGGTGTCCAGGAGGCATCCAAAACAGATGCCCGAGCCACCTCAGCTGGCTCCTCTCGATGTGGATGAGCAGCGGTTCTACTCTGAGCTCCTCCTGGGTGACCGAGCTCCTCACCCTATCTCTGAGGGTGCACCTGGCCATCCTGCGGAGGAAGCTCATTTCAGCCGCCTGTATCCGGGATCTTGCCCTTTCGGTCATGACCCAAAGCTCATGGCCATAGGAGTCGGAACATATATCGACCAGTGAATCGAGAGCTTTGCCTTACAGCTCAGCTCCTTCTTCACCACGACGGACCGGTACATCGACTGCATTACTGCAGAAGCTGCACCAATCCGCCTGTCAATCTCTCGTTCCATCCTTCCCTCACTCGTGAACAAGACCCCAAGATACTTGAACTCCTCCATTTGAGGCAGGAACTCTCCACCAACCTGAAGGGAACAAACCACCTTTTTCCGACTGAGAACCATGGCCTCGGACTTGGAGGTGCTGATTCTCATCTCAGCCGCTTCACACTCGGCTAACTTAATGCCAGCAATGCGAACCAAGCTCCTGCTCCGGTCGTAGAGGGATTGGACAGCCCTTAGCAAAGGGCCCCGGACCCCGTACGAAAGCCCCACAACATCCAGAGACTTGGGGTACTCAGGGCGGATCTCATCCACCCCCGGTGCCTTGCCACCGAGAAGCTTCTCAACTACCTCGGTGACTTCAGCTTGGGTGATGGACAAGTCCACCTCCGAGCCCCCGGCCTCTGCTTCCTCATCGGAAGACATGACGCTGGGGTTGATGAGATCCTCGAAGTATTCCTTCCACCGTCCGATGATGTCCCCAGTCGAGGTCAACAAGTGCCCACCTCAACTGTAAACAGTTTTGGCAGGGCACTGCTTCCCCCTCCTGAGGCGCCTTGACCGTTTGCCAGAATTTCTTCGAGGCTGACCGATAGTCCCTCTCCATGGCCTCACCGAACTCCTCCGAGACCTGAGTTTTTGCCTCCACAACCACCCAGGCTGCAGTCCGCTTGGCCTGCCAGACCCCCCGGGGCCCTACACCCCCTGGCCCTGCCGTTCCCCGTCAGCTGCCTCAGGAGTCCCACCAAGCTCGAAAGAACTCTTTTTTTCAGCTTGATGGCATCCCTTACTTCTGGTGTCCACCACCAGGTTCGGGGATTGCCGCCACGACAGGCACCAGAGACCTTACGGCCACAGCTCTGAGTGGTCGCATCAGAGGTGGAGAACATAGTCCATTCGAACTCGATGTCACCAGTCTCCCTTGGGATCTGGCCAAAGCTCTGCCAGAGGTGGGAGTTAAAGATCTCCTGGACAGGGGGTTCTGCTAAACGTTCCCAACAGACCCTCACAATATGTCTGTCCAGCTTCCTCTCCCGCCATCGGACCCAACTCACCACCAGGTGGTGATCAGTTGACAGCTCCGCCCCCTCTTCACCCGAGTGTCCAAGACATACGGCCGGAGGTCAGATGAAATAACCACAAAGTCGATCATTGACCTCCGGCCTAAGGTGTCCGGGTGCCACGTGCACTGGTGTACACCCTTATGCTTCAACATGGTGTTCGTTATGGACAAACTGTGACTAGCACAGAAGTCCAGTAACAGAACAACGCTCTGGTTCAAACCTGGAGGGCCGTTCCTCCCAATCACGCCCCTCCAGGTATCACTGTCGTCGCCCACGTGAGCGTTGAACAATGGGGTCCACCGTGGGAGGACTTTCCAGAACCCCTCCCAGAGACTCCAAGAAGGCCGGGTACTCTGCACTGCCGTTTGGCCCATAGGCACAAACGGCAGTGAGAGACCTATCCCCGGCCCGAAGGTGCAGGGAAATGACCCTCTTGTTCACCGGGGTAAACTCCAAGACATGGCGGCTAAGCCAGGGAGCTATGAGCAAGCCCACGCCAGCCTGCCGCCTCTCGCCGCGGGCAACTCCAGAGTAGTGGAGAGTCCAGCCTCTCTTGAGGAGTAAGGTTCCAGAGCCCAAGATGTGCATGGAGGTGAGCCCGAATATCCCTAGCCGGTACCTCTCAACCTCCTGACCAAGACCGGGCCTCTTTCCCACCAGCATTCTGTTGGCACCTCACCAACAGAAATCACCTCTGGGAAAAACAATTTTGATTTGTACTTTGAGTTTTAGGTGTGGCTTATGTCCCATCCACTAATATCGAGGAGGCAGGATTTTTTTACCTATACTAGACCATCACCAAGAAGGCACAGCAGAGAATGTACTTCCTGCTCTAGCTCAGGAAGTTCGACCTGCCCCAGGAGCTGCTGATACAGTTCTAAAGAAGAATCATCGAGTCTGTTCTCTGCACCTCCATCGCTGTCTGGTTTGGCTCAGCAACCAAACAGGACAGGAACAGTCTTCAGTGGACAATCAGGTCATGGGTCAAAAGGAGGGCGGAGAGGATCACTGCAGACCCCTCACACCCAGTTTCTTCCCCCAGGCTGTCACTCTGATCAACACTTAATCCATGACTGTATAACAGGATGACAACTCTCAGTGCAATACCTGTAAATGTAATTTTGTACATATCTGGAAAACTGCATCTAAGCTGTGTATATATTTTTATAAGTACTTTATTTTTATTTTCCTAATGCACATTCTTTTTAGTAGTCTGCTTGTAGTTCAGCTACATTCATATTTGTGTAACTGAAATAGTTCAATTACATTTTTGCTATTTTTTGCGTAGTTAACTACTGAAACCACAAATAATTGTGAGCCATAAAAGGAAAGGATAGATTTTTTAATTTTTCTTTCTGCCAAAACATGTGAAAAGTCTTTGAGTTCAGCACCATTGTCCCCGCCAGCACTGCATGTGAGCGGCTTTGCAGCATTGGCGAGGACATTTTAGTGCCAAAAGGAACAGCCTTCTGGATGAGAATGTTTAAAGACTGCTCATGTGTCATATGAACAAGAGAAGTAGTAGTAAAAGACCAGTGTTCAGGCTGCTCATACAGTCTGTAAGGTGCAAGTTGAAGACTGTGATTACATTTGTAAAAGTCAGTCATGTGTTAAAACTGACAAGTACCATAAGGCAATAGACCAGTGCTAAAGTCAGTTACATGGTCAAGGTGCACTAGATGTCTTTATATATAAATATCCACTAACATCACATTCCACAGAAAAACTATGTGGCCACAACAGCCTGCTGGGTAGGTCCATTTTTGATTTTTGGCCCAGAACATTTGTTTACTTGTAATGTTGAAACCTTTTTTCCACTTGGATGATCATTAGACTGTGTTTCCTGCCCTGTGTGAGTTCAGTGTTATCAATCACTGATCAGAATGATGGCCAAATGACAAAAAGTAAAGCTACAACCCCAAATCAGAAAATGTTGGCACAGTATGTAAAATCAAGACTGATACACTGAAAACAACACAGCAGCACATTATCTGATGTGACACCTCATCAACTTTATTCTTTGTTCAAAATAAAACTCTTTAACTCTGATGCTGCAACACATTCCAATAAAAGTTGGGACAGTAAAGCATTGACCACGGTGTGATGCTGCCGTTACTTTTCACAACACTTAAAGACATTTAGGGACACCAAGTGATTCAATGTGTCAGGTGTCATTCTGTCCCATTCTGCCTATGAACAAGTCTTAAGGTACAACAGTCCTGGGTCTTCATTGACACAATTTGCAAACTGCACCACACATTCTCTACTGGGGACAGGTGGGGACTGCAGACAGGCCAGTCCAGCACTCAGCCCCTTTTCCTCCACAGCCAGGCCTTGATCATGTGGCAGTGTGAGGTTTGCATTGTCTTGTTGAAATATGCATGGGTGTCCCTGGAAAAGACATCGTCTTGAAGGCAGCAGATGTTGCTCCAAAACCTCTGTGTATTGTTCAGCATTAATGGAGCCGTCACAGAAGTGGAAGTTAGCTTTGCCAAGGGCACTGACACAACCCCAGACCATGACAGACCCTGGCTTTTGGACTTAGTCTTTGGTTCGGAGTACACGGCCTCCATTCCTTCCAAAAAGATCTGAACCACTGATTGGTCTGACCAGAGTCCACGTTTCCACTGTGTGATGGTCCATCCCAGATAGTGTGCTGCTGTATCATTTTCAATGTAATACAGGACACAGATGATTTGGAAGGCGACAGTGGTGCGGTGGGTAGAGCAGTCATCTCCCAACCAGAAGATTGAAGGTTTGAATGTCGGTGCCTGCAGTCCACATGTTGAAGTGTCCTTGGGCAAGACACTGACCCCCCCCCCCCGTTGCCCCTGATGGTTAGAGCCATCGGTTAAGTTGGCGCTGCAGATGGCTGCCATCGGTTCTGTACCGGAAACAAATTCCTTGTGTGTAACATACTTGGCCAATAAAGGTGATCATCCTTATCCTTTTCCTTTTTTACACATCGCTATTTTCAGCCTTAATTTTAGATTTACATGCTGTCCCATCTTTTTCTGATTTGGGGTACTCTACAGATTTTTGGAGGATTCAGTACAAATGGGATTGAGCATGTTTTGTCAGGTAGTAGACATACTGTATGCACATACATACAACAAGTAATTTGTCTATAGGCCTTACTGCCCAGTCAAGTTTATCTGCACCCTCTAGAAATGTATGAAGTTGAAGGCCAAACGGCCTTACCTTTTAAATTATGGACTGTATGGCCTGGAAGAATCTATGTTAATAATGTGGTGATCGAAATCCGACAGACAGACAGGATTGTTAGTGTGCCAACTCACTACCAGTGTGCACAACTTAAGAAGGTCAAAGGTGGTTCTAAATGATGTGGCACTGAGGGTTATATTTCAGTCATCCGTGTGTTTATCTATATTTTAAAGTCTGCACATAACTTAAAAATACATTCACATAAAAACACAAAAAACAAGCAACAATCATAAACATACTACGACACCAGGGACCTATTTCAAGAAGGCGGTTTTGTCGAAACTCAAGAGTTTGTTAACCCCGAAATGAGGGAAACTCGGAGTTTTCGGTTTCAGAAACGGCGGTAACTTAAACCCGTGAAGCGGGGTAAGTTAAACCCGTTTCACAAAGAGAGGTAATCTAAACTCAGAGTCAGTTACTATGGCAAATTACTCTGTGAACCTAACCTGCTGGCGAGCAGGTTTTGTTCGGGAAACTCAGAGTTTCCTCCGGGTCTCCGCCCCTTTTTAAAGTGAAAGGTGTTTAATACCTCATTTAATCTTTCAGTACATTCATAGATTGCACACGTTTCCGTCACGCAGAGACCAAAATGGCGTGTCCATTCATAGAGGATCCTGTAGATGAGGACGCTGTAGTAATTCGCAGGGAATTGCATTTACGTCGGGAGAGGATATTGAGGCCACGAGTTGATTTTTTTTTTTGTCATATCCCCATGTATTTTTATTTGAGCGGTACCGTTTTTCTAGAGAGTCCATAACATATATCAATAATCTTATCCACCCATACATCAGACACATCACCCATCGTGACCGTGCTCTTACATCCGAGCAGATGCTTTGTGTTGCATTACGATTTGTTGCAAACGGCAGTTTTCTTTATAACATCGGGGATGCAAAGCACATTAGTAAGGCCACTGTATGTAGAATAGTTCGGAAAGTGTGCCGCGCCCTCAAGCGCTTTCTGTGAATTTGTGTTGTGTTTCCTGGGCACAAACCCCTCAGAGCCATTAAAGAGGAGTTTCACAGGATTGCAGGTTAGTGGTATTGAATTCGTTTCAGTAAGGCTAATCTGAAAAATGATGATCAGTTAATAACATCTTGCTGTGACCTCTGGAAATAAACTAATAATTAGAATCCCCTTCAGGATTTCCAAATGTGGTTGGATGCATTGATAGCACACATATTCCCATCAATGCACCTACATGAAAATTAAAATTCAATTCTTATATTATTACATCAGTGTTGGGTCAATTTTAAAAAAGTATTTTGATTAATGTAATAATTACTCTCCATAAAACATACTGGATTATTTATTAATCATTACTTTACAAATCCCATATCAACCACAATAGGAATTGTAAGAAAGGGTAGACATAAAACTGCACTTTTAATTCGTACAAAAATCGGTATTTTATGCAATTACTGAAGTTACTCATTCAATTATTGAAGAATTAAGAACCATTCCTTACTTTACAAGTGACAAATAATAACATTACTA
This sequence comes from Monopterus albus, assembly GCF_001952655.1. Lineage (NCBI taxonomy): Eukaryota > Metazoa > Chordata > Actinopteri > Synbranchiformes > Synbranchidae > Monopterus > Monopterus albus. The sequence goes on from NW_018128219.1 coordinate 295,496, forward strand.
ACATTATTTAGTAATTACTTACACCGAACACTGTATGATTAAAATGTAAACGTACGCATTGACTCGGGCAGCTATTTTCCCCCAAGCTAACTCTTTCTCTTTCGCCACTGCAGCCGTGTTGTTTTTTTGTTTTTTTTTTACGAAATATGGGCTCGTAGTCACTATATCCTTGTAGTAGCACATCCATTTCTGTCGGGAAAAACGCAGACCTATTTTGGCTTGGTCCTGTTGCCATGGTGACTCGTAATTTCTTCACTCCATTGTTCAGGGCTTTTTATAGTCGCGTGGCACGCGCCTAACTCTGAGTCAGACAACTCAGAGTTGATTAAACCAACTCTTTTCAGCTGTTCTGAAACCGAAAACTCAGAGTTTTCCAACTCTGAGTAAGTCAACTCAGAGTTCAGGTTTGAACTCTGAGTTTGTTAAACCGCCTTCTTGAAATAGGCCCCAGAGACTCACCTTTGCTGATGCTCTTCCAAGTTCCAAGCAACAATCACAAACATACTACGACACCAAAGACTCACCTTTGCTGATGCTCTTCCAAGTTCATCAATAACTGTGGCCACATGAGCTTGAAGATCTGGCCTACAATGATGAACAGGGTGATTCGATCATTTGATTAGATAAGCAATGGCCATATAAAAAACTATTGTAAAACAGCAAAGAGAAGATTTTTTATCTGTGATTGCAATGTTTCCACCTCATTCCCATACATAGATTTATTTGCGGCAGGCTGCCACAAATACATTTTCGGCAGGGGGGGCGACAAAAACATTTTGCACGACAGGCTGCCACAAATACATTTGCTTGTTACTATTTAAAATGTGTAAAATATTATTCCATCATAAAGCTGTGCGCACTGCATTGACTGGCGCAGCTTCACACATTAGCCATTTTCACACATGAACTCCAGAGTATTTCAATCGAATTAGGCCTGGGCTTTGTCCAGAATTGCCCTTTCACACATTTTCGCACATGTAGCACACAACATGAGGCAGTCCGCAATTTGTTAGATGGTTACTGCCATTAATAATAATAATTGGTATTTGAGTGTTTGATTATTTTATGTATTTGTTTAATTTAGACTTTTTAGTATTTCTGTTATGTCTTTAGTTGTTTTGGAAATAATTCAGGTGGCGCTGCTGGCACTGTGGGCATCTTAGGTAGGTAGGTAGGTAGGTAGGCAGGTAGGCAGACACAGGACCAGCAGGCACTGGGCAGGGTTTGCGGGTTTTTACCAGCTGGACAGAAGCAGCATGAGGCACAGTTCCTTTGTTCTTTTGTTTGCCTGCTTGTAATGGGTGAATAAACCTTAAGAAACACAACACATGGACCATGGACTTGTTTTGCCTGCATACATTATTATCACAATGCTGCATCAGTGGCCTTTTGGTTTTAGGTTTGGTTAAAGATTGAGAGTTGGTCTGGACAAACGGGCACTAGAGAGGCACAGAATATAATGAGAAGAGTGAGAATCCAGTCTGCCACTGCTGTCCTAAAGGTACTTGCAGGTTGCGCTGTCATGTAACTATTGCTTTTAATGTTTCATATGTATGATTTCAACGTTTTATCTATTTGTGTGCATGGTGTTAAGCACTTTGAATTGCCTTTGTAGAAAAAATGTGCTATCTAAATAAACTTGCCTTTGCATAGCCAGTGGGCATTAATGGGCCTATCAATGTCTGCGTGTTAACCAAATTTTTAGTTTCCCTGCCTTGTGCTCAAGCATTGCAGCCAGAGAAGTTGTTCCTCAACAGGCTACTCTCCTGTTATGTTTTCATTTACAGAGACAATGGAAAAAAACTCAAAGAAATGTAAACACAAAGTAAAGATGTCATCAAAACAACATTAAGCTTTTGCACATTATCTGACAAAGACAGATAAACATGCACGCTTATACTGACAGATTTCCGAATGAGAGCTCCAGACATAGCACTGCATGCTGCTACAATGCAACACGCTAATACCAGA
>NW_018128219.1:297502-301606 GCF_001952655.1 Monopterus albus
CAACACAGTGATGCTCTCGGAAAATAAATGGTTAATATCAAAAAGAAACTCCATAATACCTCTCAGACTGAGCAGCTGCACAGCTGTAACGTTAGCGTGTAAGCTAATACCTAACAGACGGGAGACAGGGTGCTTAGATAGCTAGCTAACGGGGCTGCTGACTATCCGATTCCCCAGCTGATGCGTTAGCGCAAAACCACCAGTTAGCTAGCTGCTAGCAGCCTAAACACGGCAGCGTTTCAACGCTGCTTAGACAGAATAGGTGGCACTAAATAAGTCTCTGTAGGAATGACAAAATCAGGTACCTTTTGTTTACACTGTCACTACAGCTCCATTGTCCAGTATTGTCTCTGATTATGAGCCTCACCCCGGTAACATAAACCGTAATATGAGTAATACACAGTGACTCCTGTATAACTACAGAACTCAGGTACTGTTAATTAGCATCCCTGAAAATACCGCGGTCAAGTTAGACGTCCTTCTTTTTTGCGCTTCTTTGTGTGCAATTACGGTATGGGAGCGACCTCCTTCTTCTTCTTCTCCTGGTGTTTATTGGCGGTTTGCAAGCCAACCTAAGATGCATTACCGCCACCCGCTGGGCTGGAGTGTGGAACGATAATAGAGCCGTAGAAATACATACATATATATACTCCACACAGAAAGGTCACGGGTGGGGCCCGAACTCGAAACCTTCTCACTGTGAGGCAACGGTGCTAACCACTGCGCCACCGTGCTGCCCGTATTGCAACCAGTTCAACTGTAAATACTGACAAGTGATCAGATGTTCTTTCCCTTATAACTACTCTACGTTGAGGAATAACTACAGCAGCACACGTTCGACCAGACTCAGCATCTTTGGATCCTTCAGTAAATATCATTAATTTATTTTTGTAATATCGGCCTATAAAACCCCAAAATTGACCTTTACTGGGTGTAGAGTAGAGTAGATACTTTATTGATCCCACAGTGGGGAAATTTCTGTGTTACAGCAGCAATAGAGAACAACCAACATAACACCATAAGAACAGACACATAAGAACAGAACTTCATAAAAACATGGAAAAGATCACAACGAGGACAGCTGCTGTAACTTGCTGCCACTCCACGCGGCACATGCGTACATAAGTACGTAGTAACAAAGAACACTTAGTCTTAAAATAAAAAGTTACATAAAGTGTAGTGGATGAGTATGTAGGTAAATGAATGTCATTAAACTTTCATTTAACTTATGAGATAAATTGTATCATGTCAAAAATCCTAATGTGTGTGCATTAATATATCTGTTAGGATTGCTCGGCACAACTGTGAGCGAGCAGAGAATTAACAGACCCAGGCGGCTGGCTTCGGTGCAAGTAGTGAATTTATTTAACAGTGCTAACAGAGGTGCACATAAATATATACAAAGTGGAAGGTAGGAATTCACCGGGTGTTGACCAACAGTAGTGGAGGGGTTATTGTCCGTGGAGTGATGTTAGACCGGGCTGCGGGGGGTAGGAGTCACTCCTGGGCTGGTCAAGGTGGAGATCCGGTAGAGTGAGGAGGTAACAGATAGTTCAATGAATGTGGAGACTGTGCATCGACCTGTGATGGTGGTTGGTGGAGCTGAGGAAGCCAAGGTCCAGAGGAGAGGTCCAGGTAAGAAAAAGGAGGCACTAGGAATAAATAACATACGTGGAATCAGGAGAAGACGCACAACACATAAATACAAGGGAGGCTGACGACAGAGAAAGAACTAGCAAGGGAGTGATAGTAAAGCCAAGTATAAATAAGGAGTGACAAAGGAGGCGCAGCTGAAGAGTGTCAGAAAATCAGGGCAGGTGTGTCTAATCAAGAAAATCAGTGTAAAGGAACAGACTAGGGCGAGAAAGAGAGAAAGAGAGGAAGGTGCAGCCGGGCAAACCTGACAATATCACTGTACAGGTTTTAGAAATTTAAAGGGGAAATCCCCACTAATTACATTGTAACTGATGAAGTCCTCATATTTGGAATTCCATAAAAAGATTTTCTTTATAGGTTTGCTCCAACTCTCATGATTCCTGCTCTGCTGAACTATGATCACACAAAATATGAAATGATATTAATGTGCAGTTGTTGAGAAAATTAATGGGAAAGTACTCACTAATAATACTGTAAATGACAACACCCTCATATTTGGACTGCCATAAAAAGATTTTCTTCAGAGGTTTGCTCCAACTCTGACCTGATTCCTGCTCAGAGTGACCTAGGCTATGATCACATAAAATATAAAGTAAGATTACTGTATATTTAAAAACAAATTAAAGGAAAAATCAGCACTAAATATACTGTAACTGTAACAATTAGATTTTATTTGTGTATTCACAACAAGAATCATCTCAAGTCACTTTACATAGAGAAAAACCCTCCAAAAATCCCCCTTGAACAAGCATTAGGTGATAATGGAGAGGAAAAACTTGCTTTGACAGAAGAAACATCTGACAGTCCCCAGTTGTTGGTGGGTGACCTTCTGCTTCCACTGGTTTGGGTGAGTGGATGGAGGAGAGAGAAAAAGAAAAGCATCAGTATATAATAGAAAAAAACCAACAACAATCAAACGCTGGTCAGGTTGATGTGGCTGGTGACTGCTCATCAGAGACGCTGAGCTCCAGAGCCAGGGAAACCTGCAGAAGGTACAGGGAGAGAGAGAGGAGACACTACGGGAGAGAGGGAGGACACACTACGGGAGAGAGGAAACACTACGGGAGAGAGGAGACACACAGTTAGTGTAGTGGTGGCATAAAAATACATGGAGCAGAAAGGAAAGGAGCTCAGAGCATCATGATAAGGCTCTATGAGGCCTTTAAGATACGATGGAGCTTTGTCATTAAGGGCTTTGTATGTTAGGAAAAGAATTTTAAATTCTATTCTGAATTTTACAGGGAGCCAGTGGAGAGAAGCTAATATGGGAGAGATATGATCTCTCTTGCTAGTTCCTATCAGTACTCTGGCTGCAGCATTTTGGATTAACTGGAGGCTTTTTAGGGAATTATTGGGACACTCTGCTATCTGAGGATTGTTAACCTTTTATCTATATAAAGATAATGTAAATTAATTCACAAAAGGAGAACAGATTTGGACTCCAGTAAAAAGTTTTTTCCCTGAGGTTTGCTCAAACTCTCCACTGATTCCTGCATGACCTGGATGATCACACATCATTTGAAGTAATCTTACTGCTCAGTATTCTAGAATATTAAAGGGAAGGTCGCCAAACAATATACTGTAAATGAAGATTTCCTTTCAACTCATAAAAACTTTTTATTGAAGGTTGCTCAAACAATGATATTGTGGCTTTATAACTGGATAAATTGCGGAATACTTTGCCAATTAATATTAGATAGTTACAGACTTGGGAACTTTTAAATCTCTGCCGAAGACCAATTTATTTTAGCTTTTGCATCATACTGCAGTTCTGATATTTTCCACTTGCTCTGTTTGTATGTTTTCCCTTGTTTCCTAATTATATTGTGTAAAGTACTTTAAGTACTTTGGTCAACATGTTGTTTTTAAGGTGCTATATAAATAAATTTGATTTGAAGATGTGCACAGTAATACTCAATCCTTCACAATTTCATATTTTTTCACATTTGGCTACAAAAGTTATATGTATCAGTTTAATCCTTGTAATTCACTGAACTCCACCATTAAATGCTAGTATAGGTTTATGTTAGAGATGTAGCAGTTTTACAGTAGTTAAAGTACTTTTACTCATAGTAGTAGTAGCAGAAGTAGTAATAGTAGAATAATCCTGGATATTAATTGAGAGTGTTGTCCCATGACAGTCTTAATTTTCCAGAGGATTTTCATTTAGAATTTTTGGAAATGTTTTATCCTTGGAAATGATATAGCACTCCTCTGTGGAAATGCTTTTGTGTTGCAATACTGCCCGTCTGTCAACATGAACAAAAACTATGCATGCACATCAAGTCAACGGTTCACTTTACAAAAGGAGAGTGGAAACCACCGGCTTCAAACGAGAGGAAAGAGAGGAAACCACAGGTTTCATGACGATTGTCTTTCTACCTGTTTTGATCCACCTTTAAAAACTGTGAGAATCCTTCCTCACCTCTCCTTCTCTCCCGATCTTCC
>NW_018128219.1:301633-303251 GCF_001952655.1 Monopterus albus
AGGAATCCTGCATTGCCTCATTATCCAGCAACTATTGCGTAACTCTGGTTTTTCTGTTTTTTCAAAACTATCCCATCACATTATCTCAAATTTATGTGGTAACTGCTCCCCCATTGAACTCAATTCATTTCCTCATTGGGAGGAAGTCAGCAGGTTCATTGTTTCATTTTGGTTCATCAGAACAAAAGAGAAAGAACAAAAGGTGCCAATAGATACACCACATGGACAAGTGTATATAGACACACACTTCTGCGTTCTATTTTCCTACCAGCATAATTTCTGTTGCTTCAAATCCAGTCGTTCTGCAATTTTCCTCAGGTGCATGGCTACTTTTTTGGCACTGGCATGTTTGGTGTTTTCCTGTTATGAACGAAAGTGGTTACACTGAGCTGGCAGGAGAGGCGCAGTTGAGGCCATGTATATGCTGAATGTTGCTGCTCACTTTTACCCAGAATAGCAATAACATGTACTCAGACCATCTCTTATTGCAGTCGCAGGTGTATTTGCAATTTTCTGGACAAGCGCATAGACTGGGAGGCATGAGATCAGTTACCCAAATGTGTTTTAATGGCCACACCTGCTTAAAATTAACTGTAATCACAACTACTCTGTCGGAATTCACTCTGAATAATTCATTTTATGTCTGATAATTTAGAAAGATTATTTATAAATAAAACAAGATAGTACTCAGCATGTGGCTATAGATATGAGTATGATTATGGCCAAAGGACGTTTGATTTGATGTACCACAACATAGTTATACAGTCATGGCCCTGTGTTTCTGTCAAATAAGGAAATTGTTGCAATGATAAATTCTTTACTATTTTCATGTTTATAAAAGTTGAATCAACCTTTGTGTGGTGTGGACCACACTGAGCAGGAACCCTTCAAACCTGAGAGAGTTGGAGCAGTTGGCAAAAGAAGAGTGGTCCACAATTCCAGTAGAGAGGTGGAAGAAACTCACTGATGGTTACAGAAAGCAGTTGATTGCAGTTATTTTCTCCAAACGGTGTGCTATGAAATATTAAGATGAGGGTGTCAGTAATTCTGTCCAGTCCATTTTTAGATTTCAGTGTGTAAAAGGATCAGATTTGGCATTTTTCTCAGCTTATTTTGTTGTTGCAATGCAAACAAAAGGAATAAACATGAAAATAGCAAAGAATTTGTTATTGCAACAGTTTTCAGGGAGAAGTGATGTATTATTTGAGAGAAATGCAGCAGTGTCAATATGTTTGGCCATGACTGTGGCTATGACTGTGGGCCTCGGCTGGGATCTTCCTATGATGCTCTGGGCTCCCACCCCTACGTACTGTATTATTTTACACCACCGTTACATGTCACTAACTGTGTGTCTCCTCTCTCCCATAGCATTTCCTCTCTCTCCCCCATAATGTGTCCTCTCTCTCTCTCCCGCAGTGTGTCTCCTCTCTCCCGTACTGTGTCTTCTCTCTCTCCTGTAGTGTGTCTCCTCTCTCCCATAGTGTGTCCTGTCTCTCTCCCGTAGTGTCTCCTCTATCCCGTAGTATGTCCTCTCTCTCTCTCTCTCTCTCTCTCTCTCTCATAGTGTGTCTCCTCTCTCCCGTAGCGTGTCCTCTCTCTCTCTCCCGTCGCGTGTCCT
>NW_018128219.1:303449-336193 GCF_001952655.1 Monopterus albus
CCCAATCCTGTCAAGACAGAAGGCCACCCACCAAGAGCCGGCGTCTGTCGGAGGTTTCTTCTGTTAAAGGGAAGATGGAGATGAAAGAGAAAATGCTGCCTGACCTGTCACCAAGTGCTGCTCAGAGGGGATTTGTTGGGTTTTCCTTGGAATAGTGTAAGGTCCAGAGCTGATTATGTAAAGCACCCTGAGACAATTGTTGTTGTGAATTGGTGCTATTCAAATAAATTGAATTTAATTTAACTAAATTAAACAACTAGAGAAGACAGCTTATCAGCTGGTGGCTTTTACAGTGTCAGGATTTATACCAGGTCCCAAATGCAAATTCACAGATATAGTGTTAAGTCAACATGACTTTAATATGTCACGCTCCTGCCCCTCTTGCTTCCTGTCATGCTTTTATTTTCACATGACTTCCTGTTTTGTTTCACCTCAGTTTTGGCCTTTTTTATTTAATTATCATTAGTTCACCTGCTCCTTATTGTTCGCACCTGTTTTTTTACTTCTATTTAGGCAGTGTCCTCCCACCAGGACGCTGCCAGATTGTTCTAGACCCCAGCTCTGACTCTCCAGCACGTATACCTTGCCTGACTCTCTGTTTCTGACCTAGGATTACCGTTTTTTGACCGCCGTGTTTTGTCTATGCCCTCCCAGATTCTGATCGCCTGCAGTATACCGACCTTCTGATTTTGTCCCCCTTGACCTTGAGTTTGGATCCCCTGGCTATACCCGTTTACCGGCTCCGACCTTGGACTGTCTTATCGACCTGAGTGATATCCTGGACTTTATGTTAGTTGTTTTGTTTACTACTAGTAAAGAACTTGTCGCTACCTCGGTTCGTCTGGTTATTTAATTGAGTTCACCACAACCTCTGTTTGGGATCTGTACACGCCAAACCTGACATAATAATGACTAGGGGCGTACAAGTAAATAGAAAAACACAGATGCACAGTGCCACAGACCTAAGACTGACTGTGAAGAATATTAAACACAGGTGATAAGAATGGCTCGTGAGGAAGCAACTAAACAAGAACATTACAATAACAAGCTCTGGGTCTCAGTGTGCGGCCTTCTGCCAAAAAGAAAAGCGTCACAAAACAACAAACACAAGCACTGGGCTGGTCAGTGGGGCCGGTGACATCTCATCAGTAACATCAGCTCTGAAGCTAGGGATGCCCACAGAAAGGTGCAGAGAGAGAGAGAGAGCACAGATTATGGGAGAGGAGAGGTTAATGACATGCATTGGAGAGTGATGAAAAGAGAAGTGAAGCGCTCAGGTTTTGCTTCTTGTGTCAGAAATAGAAACACAAAAAAAGAGCAGGGTCGTGTACTGCAACATGAGGGGATTTTCTAAAAACAAAAAAAAATCCCTGCTGCAAAATGTAATTCAAATGAAAGTGAAGGTTGGCTGTAGACCACATAAGGGGAAGCTTCTGGAAAAGTATTTTTTCCACATCCTTCCTGTTCTGTTTCTGTCAGGTATAGTCCCCTCCTACCTCACAGTCACAGTCACCGTCACCCTCACTGGAAAAGTAAGTTTAGTCATTCTCACTAAATGAGATGTCAAGTGACATTAGCAACCATGCTGTCATTTTCCCCTTCGTTTATTCCATACATTTCCACTTAACATGCTCAGTAAGTGTTAAAAATATTTGCTCTCTTTATTCTTTGTTTTTCAATGGTGATTTTGTTGCTGCCATAACAGTTTTCTCATGACAAGTTTAAAAAGGTCACATGTGTGAGTGTCTGTATTTTCACTGCCACTGTTTTAAACAATATAAAACTCATTCCCAGTTTTTGTACACTTACGTGTGAAGCTATCTTTCCCCAAGGTTGAACTGAGAGGATCCAGTTATTGCAGTATAGATTTAGAAGAGAGCTTTGCTGTTAGACTCAGCAGTGATACATTATACTGCTTTCATTAAACTTTGGCAGCAGCTGAAGGTCTACAGATGGCATGACACAGCCTTCAGCAGCCATTTTAGAAGTTTGTGGTCAACAGCATGATCAGCTTGTTAGACAGCAAACATCTAAACATCTGCCCAGCTCCAGTAACTCCCATTTTACATTATAGAAAATCCACCTAGTAGACAACCATGTGAGTAGGTAGTGTGCACATAACATATCAGCTGTTTAAATGCAGCAGATGGTAAAAATTCCAATGTTACCACATGTTGTGTGACTATTAAATTCAGGTATTTAGGTCACATGTTTTGGCAGCTGTGAAACAGAAACTTGTGGCTAGTTAATACTGTATGTCTTTCTGTTTTTGCTGTAACTGAACTCTGGTGTAACAAGTTTAAGGCAGAAACCAGAACACACAGATGTCATTAGTCTTCAGTACATTCATCAAGAAAAACCACATACAGTCAGCTCTTTACAGTGAGCAGCTTATGTTAATTCAGATTAACCCATTGTCTATGTAACAAAACCCCAGTTGTCTGGGCACACAGCAGATAATATGACATTTTCTAAAAATACTAGAGTACTATGCTGGAATACAATGTATTCCCAGTTTTGCAGTGTATCAAATAAATGTTTTGTAATTAGATTAAAACAAATGTATATACATATACTGTATCTAGAACCCCAAATCAGAAGAAGTTGGGTCGGCTGCATTTCGGGGCCAGTAACAAGGTAAAACAATGAAATGATGATTCCATTTGAACCAGGTGATGTCAACAGGTGTTGGGTTAGGGTTTCCAGGTGTTTCCTGAAAGGCCGAGCGCTTTAGGAGCAAAGATGGGTCGAGAACCGTTAGTTTGCCAACATACTGTATCTGTGAGAAAATGATTGAAATGTTTAAAAACAATATTCCTCAAAGGAAGACAGGAAGGATTTGGATCTGTCACCCTCTACGGTGCAGAGCATCATTAAAAGATTCAAAGACTCTGGAGGATTTCAGTGCATAAAGGCCGAGCCTATCAACAGTGTCCAGAAGTCGACTGCTCTGGGCTCAGAGGCACCTGGGATGGACCATCACACAGTGGAAACGTGGACTCTGGTCAGACCAATCAGTGGTTCAGATCTTTTTGGAAGGAATGGAGGCCGTGTGCTCCAAACCAAAGACTAAAGGACCATCAAGACTGTTACCAGCAACAAGTCCAAAAGCCAGGCTCTGTCGTGGTCTGGGGTTGTGTCAGTGTCAAGGGCAAAGGTCACTCACACTTCGAAAAGGGGCTGAGTGCTGGACTGGCCTGTCTGCAGTCCCCACCTGTCCCCAGTAGAGAATGTGTGGTGCAGTTTGCAAATTGTGTCAATGAAGACCCAGGACTGTTGTACCTTAAGACTTGTTCATAGGCAGAATGGGACAGAATGACACCTGACACATTGAATCACTTGGTGTCCCTAAATGTCTTTAAGTGTTGTGAAAAGTAACGGCAGCATCACACCGTGGTCAATGCTTTACTGTCCCAACTTTTATTGGAATGTGTTGCAGCATCAGAGTTAAAGAGTTTTATTTTGAACAAAGAATAAAGTTGATGAGGTGTCACATCAGATAATGTGCTGCTGTGTTGTTTTCAGTGTATCAGTCTTGATTTTACATACTGTGCCAACATTTTCTGATTTGGGGTTGTAGCTTTACTTTTTGTCATTTGGCCATCATTCTGATCAGTGATTGATAACACTGAACTCCCACAGGGCAGGAAACACAGTCTAATGATCATCCAAGTGGAAAAAAAAGTTTCAACATTACAAGTAAACAAATGTTCTGGGCCAAAAATCAAAAATGGACCTACCCAGCAGGCTGTTGTGGCCACATAGTTTTTCTGTGGAATGTGATGTTAGTAGATATTTATATATAGAGACATCTAGTGCACCTTGACCATGTAACTGACTTTAGCACTGGTCTATTGCCTTATGGTACTTGTCAGTTTTACAACATGACTGACTTGTACAAATCCTTTTATGGCTCACAATTATTTGTGGTTTCAGTAGTTAACTACGCAAAAAATAGCAAAAACTATTTCAGTTACACAAATATGAATGTAGCTGAACTACAAGCAGACTACTGCAAAAAGTAATGAAGTAGTAGTAGTTTAATTACATGTAGTTCACTAATCCCCATCACTGTTCCTGCTAACTGGTTGTTCTATGATACAAACATGTTTACATGAATGGCTGTCAGAGATAATTTGTCAGGTCAAAATGTAAATTCAGATGTGATGTGTCTGTTGTCCTGGTGCTGAGGGGTTTAGAACATTTCATGTTTGCTGCTGGTTGCTGAAACCTCTCTGTAATGAAGACATAATCTAACATGGCCAAAAAGAAATCCAGTTGTAAGCCACTGTGGATAAGGAGTCCTTAAAGTACTCAAAAAAGGAACATCTACAATTCCATGACAAGCGGCAGATCCTTGTCTGAGAGTAATGAATGTGTGAAGACATCAAAAACCCCAAACGACTGCTCAGTGTGCCGCCTTGAGGTGATCACGTTGTGGCGAGATTCTTTTGTCAGTTAAGAGAAGTATGACCAATTTTTGGCAATCGTGGCAAACACAACAAATGCCTCAATGGACAAGTGAATGATTGTGTGTCACTTGTTGCCTCACACTCTGGTACACTTCCCACGTATGTGACGCTCATGAAGCTGACCAGTATAACACAACATATGTACACAGTCAACATTTGATGTGATGGGCTAAAATGTCCATTTTCTGTGTAAAACGATGAACTAGATGCGTTCTGTTGATTTCGTTTGTATGTTTGGTTTGCAGATGTATGTCAGAAAGTGAGTCCATCTGTGTTTGAGACTGTGTGCCATTATGTGTGTATCATAGTCTGTGCTTGCCTATTTGTAGACCTGTGTGTGTGAGCATCCACTGAGGTGTGAAAAGAGTTTCTACACAAATTGTAGGTGCTACCTGATAACAGTCATATAGATGAAATATGTGTAGGAGTGTGTAGTGTGTAAGATCCTCCCCAAGCTCATCAAATCTCTACTCACTAGCAGTGAATGACATCACTGGAGTTTCCCCCAGGAGGAAGCTATTTAAAAAGAGCCACTTACTCTGAATCAGTCAACAAACCAGAGTGCCAGTAGAAGAAGGTCGAAAGCTCTTAGTAATACGTATTTAAAAAAAATGGAAGGTGAATGCAAGGTACTGCTGGATGCCACTGTCAACACAGAAGTCAAGAAACAAACAATGCAGAGTGTCAAACTCATCTCAAAACAAACCACAGCCCTGCTGGCGTTCACACTCTGCCTTGCTGCTGCTGCTGTCCTTGTCTTCAACAGGCATGGCGAGGTGGGAACACAAGCCTTAAATTAGTTTCTAAACTTCTCAGGGGCCTGGATGTCTCTCTCAGCCAGTGTTCTAACTCAGCTCAATCCAGCCATTCCTTAACAGTCTCTCTATTCTTTGCATCTTCAAACAGGACCCAGGACACGATGGAGACAGTTTCGGTGAGAACATTTCACTAAATTCTCTCAAGGTTCCATTAACGTCTGTTGGTGGGTGGTGATAACATTATAGCCTCTGATATCTCATAAGTCACTTTCCAGACAGTTTTTCTTTGTTGAACCACTGTAACAGTAAAAATCTTGTTGAGAGACTCCTTCTGCTCTTATTACGATACTATCTACACAGAACACTACATATCACAAGGTGAATTTTATAAACCTCTGTCTTCTCTTCTTTTCAGATATTCATCACACACTGAGGCAAATTTCAAATGTACGAGCAGCCATTCATTTAGAAGGTAAAAGCCAGCAATATATTCCACATACCAGGGGCTGTTTGATATTTGTAATAGACACAGCATGAGAAAAGTGATGGCAGACATATTTTGGACAGACACTCTCAGTGCTGAATCTTAAATGTAGGTTTTCTTGGTCTAGTGGTTCTGAGATCAGGGGTCGCTGAGGCTGCTAGGGGTCATTTAGTAGGTCTAAGGTGAATTGAGGAGTTGGAGTTTTTAGCTTCTTTAAGGAGTTCCTTGGTTTCTTAAGGACTTCTTGAGGATGCTCATGGCATTCTGAAAGGCAATTTAGGGGTTGTTTAAAATGTGTCTATGACAGTTCTAGTCCCATAGGTGAGTACTATGGAAACTTGAAGCAGTTATCAAGGAAATTGAAGAATGGTCACATTTTACTGTAATGCAATTTATTAGCAGTTACTTGTTCCTAAGAAACATTTTGATTGCATTCTGATGGAAATGATCACATAATCCTGGGATTCCTCCCAGTCTTTGTGGAAAAATGATTGCATTAATAGCAAATTCTTATTCCACCTTCTCTATACTGTTAAACAGGTGAATACAACCCAGCCATAAAAACCTCAGTGGAATGGAAGGATCAAGTGGATCAGTCCCACTTTCAAGGAGGGCTGGTTCTCAGCAACAATGAGATTGTGATTCCTCAAAACGGCCTCTACTTTGTTTACAGCCAAGTATCTTTCCGGGTCCGCTGCAGCATCAGCAATGATGATGATGATGACACCACCTCAAAACCCATAGTCCACCTTAGCCACACAGTGATGCGCTGGTCAAGCTCGTATTGCACTGACAATACCACGAATTGCTACCAGACGATCCTGCACTCCATCCACACTGCCTGCCAAAAAACAGCCAGCAGTGATCCAGATGATGAGGGGCATTGGTTCTCTGCTGTATACATGGGAGCTGTGTTCAACCTGAAAAAAGGGGACACACTGAAGACGGAGATGGAAGAGAAAATGTTGCTTGACCTGGAAGATGAGCCTGGGAAGACTTTCTTTGGTGTGTTTGCCTTATGAGGACAGGGGACTCAGGGTTTCAGGGGAATCTTTGACTTTACATGAAGACAAGCCGTTGAACTGTAGGTGTCCTTACATTGCACAGAATGTTCGATGCAACTTTACATATAGACTTTAACCAATTGCATTAGCAAGCAGTTACATTTGAAAGTAAACCAAGCTTTGTTTACTGAACCAGTGAAGTACCAGTACCTTTTGCTGTACTGCAGTGCTAAATCTCTTCCGTCTTGGTCACTTAGACAAACATACTATAAGTGCCTCGTATATATTGCATCACTACAAGCTGACAAAAGTGGATTTGAGAGGATGTATTTATTCAACATTTTACATTAACTTTATTTATTGAATTATTTATTTATTTATTTATTTATTTATTTCTGTGTGTTTGTCTAATTAATGCACTAAACAAAACATATTTATTTATTTATTATTTTATTATGTACCAATTATATAACTGAAGTCTCACATTAAAGCATATTTCATTAAGATTACGGGTTCGGCTGCAGTAATTAATATTATGGATGCATGTTTAACCATCTGTGACACGATATCGCTGACTTTGTGAAATTAAATGACTAGTGAACAAGCAATCCAGCTTGCCAAAGCATAGGAATATTATACTAATGTTATCATAACTCACTTTACAATCTCAACTTTCCAAATCCTCCCCAGGTCATTTACCTTTGCAAAGGAGTTAAAAGAAAGATCCTCACTGACGTGAGCACAGAGAATGAACAACATCACTGCTATGAAATCAGTGTTAATGTTTCTGTTATTGCTGCTAGTGAATATTTTTCCATATATTAGTGAAGGGAAGGGGAATGAATGTGCAAAACCCCAACCAAATGGTTTTAAGCCTGAATCTAACCGACCCTTAAACAAAGGCGGCATATCAGAAAAATTTTAATACTGATCATTTTGTAATAGTGATTTGCACCAAGCTAGAAAGCAATATTGTCTTTTAGCAGCAGCAGCGGGAGACGTAAACATTAGCACTAATGTAATACTGCACCGATACAACTGTAGTGCACAGTAAACAGTAAGGCTATCAAATAAAACTGTGCTGGATTACATACTTGCATAATTTGCTGTGAAATTCTTCTTAAGCAGTTAATCTGAATTTAGCACAGGAATTACAAGCTATACCTCCATTAGTTATAATACTTCATAGAGAGACAAGTATTGTATGTAAATACTTTGAATAGCTGATGATAAATAGCAGCAAAATGGGGTTTGCCTTGTTGATATTGTAATGATTATAACTTTAAATGTGTTTTTTTAAATTCAATTGGTGCTAAACCAAAATGAGAGAAGTGAAACAGTGGACCAGTCAGTTAATCCAGTTAGTGCTGTTGATTTGCACCCAACATCCCTCACAGCACCACTGCTGAAATATTCTTTCTACAGCCAAAAAAGGCACTTTATATTTGTTGGTGTTGTTTTGTTCCATTTTTTCTTGATTAACAGTTTAAAGTGTAGCTTTTGTCAAAGATTTGTTCAGTGTTTGAACAAATCTGACACTGGGTGAGAGACAGGGCCCACCCTGGACAGGTCATCAGCCCATCTCAGGGCTGACATCAAGCCAGACAACCACACTCACTCCTACAGACAATGTAGAGTCACCAGTCAATCTAAGCTGCATGTCTGTGGACTGCAAGAGGAAGCCGGAGCACATGGAGAGAACCCACGCAGGCACAAGGAGAACATGTAGAGTCCACACAGAAAGGCCCCGGGTTGGCTGGGGCTCGAACATGGAACCTTCTTGCTAAGGGGTGACCGCACTAACCACCGTGCTGCTGTGCTGCCCATTACTGAATCAGTAAAAGTTTTTGAATTTTGAAATACAGTATCTTCTGTAAAATTGAAAGTCTGTACAGACCTTGCAACAGTGCTGTTGCCATCAGTACTAAACACCAGAAGTGCTCTTATTACACTTTGGGATCCATTGGTGTGATTCACAACACATGCTCATAGACACGCACTGAGCAAACAAAAGTCCCACGCTGCTACTATGACAATTATTATTAGTTATACAGAAGTTCAATTTATGCCATGAAAACCTTTTCATTGAAACCGTATGAGGAAGTCTCGCTTGTCCACAAAATGTTGTGGTGTATGTGTGTGAGACCAAAAAAGCAGAAGCGTGAACACAAAAGTGAAAAGCTGCAGTGGCCTGTATCTGAGCCAGTTGGTTCTGTTTTCTAGAATAAACAGAAGTTATTCATTTCTGGGGGCGACTGGTTTAGTGGGTAGAGCAGTTGTCTCCCAACTGGAGGGTCGGAGATTTGAATCTTGGTGCCTGCAGTCCACGTGTCGAAGTGTCCTTGGGCAAGACACGGAACCCTGAAGTTGCCCGCGATGGTTAGAGCCATGGGTTGAGTTGGTGCCGCAGATGGCTGCCATCGGTTCTGTACCGGAAACAAATTCCTTGTGTGTAACATACTTGGCCAATAAAGGTGATTATCATGCATAAAAATTTATCTGCATTCATATTTTTGATTTTGAAAGAGTGGCTTACTGTGAAACTTAATACCTTTTCAATTCATATCTGTTAAAAATACTAAAAAAATGTTTTTATGTTCAAATTTCAAAACCTTACATACAAATATAAACTATAAAGCAATTTGAATACAAACCCCATATATAATCCACATACTAAGTCATACTGGTACTACTGGTCTGTACAGCAGTGTTTTCTTTGTTCCCTCACCGAGACACACGATTCATTCAGACATGAACAACTTCAAAAAGCTAACATTTTATATACCAACAAATTCTGACGGCATTAGATTTAACTCTGACAGTTAACACATTGCGTTTTGATTAAGGCTTTCAGCCTCAAGTAAAACTCCTTCACTGACTGGGTGTGGCAGTCAACACTTGATATAGTAAATACAAGACTGGGCTCATCCACGGTGAAGGGTTTAGCATGAACAAATGCAAACAGTTTTATTTGTATAGTGCCAAGTCCCAACAAAAGTCATCTCAGGACAGTTTACAAAGTCAGGTCTAGACCTTACTACTATTACAGAGGAAAACCCAACAAATCCCCTGAGCAGCACTCAGCGACAGTGAAGAAACTTCTGACAAACCCCAGCTGTTGGTGGGCAGCCTTCTGCCTCGACTGGTTGGGGTGAGTGGATAGAGGAGAGAGGAGAGGGAGGGGAGAAACTCAGAGCATCATAGGGGGCCCCAGCAGCCTCGGCCACATAACTATACTATAATCTAACTATAAGCTTCACCAAAAAGGAAAATCTTAAGTCTAATCTTAAAGGTAGAGAGAGTCAGTCGGGGAGCTAGGTAAATGAACTCAAAAAACACAAAACTCAAACAAACCTGCAGAATAAAACTGAGAATCCAACACAGCAGGAAAGTCCAAAGTCCACAGGGTACTGGGGCAGAACACAAAACAGGAGACCTAAACCAAGCTTCAGGAACATGGAAACAGGCAAGATTTGGTGAGAGTATGAACCAGCATCTGACTGAGGGAAGTGAGGAGAATATAAAGGCTAGAGAACAGTAAATAACAAGCAACAGGTGAAAGCAGAGTGATAATCATGAACCAGAGTGAAGCCAAGGCAGGTGAAATGGCACAAACAGGACACTCATACAAAATAATACTCCCAGACAGGAAGCTAGTCCAAAACCGTAACAGTGTCTGCATCCCGAACTGAGACTGGGAGTTGGTTCCATAGGAAAAGAGTTTGATAGCTAAAGGCTCTGCCTCCCATTCTGCTTCTGTGGACTCTAGGAACCACAGGTAAACCTGCACTCTGAGAGCAAAGTGCTCTGTTAGGATGATAAGGCTCTATGAGGTCTTTAAGATATGATGGAGCCTTGTCATTAAGGGCTTTGTATGTTAGAAGGATTTTAAATTCTATTCTGGATTTTACAGGGAGCCAGTGGAGAGAAGCTAATATGGGAGATATGGTCTCTCTTGCTAGTTCCTGTCAGTACTCTGGCTGCAGCATTTTGGGTTAACTGGAGGCTTTTTAGGGAATTATTAGGATGCCCTGGTATCTGAGGATTGTTAACCTTTTATCTATATAAAGATAATGCAGTTTAATTCACAAAAGGAGAACAGATTTGGACTCCATTAAAAAGTTTTTTCCCTGAGGTTTGCTCAAACTCTCCACTGATTCCTGCATGACCTGGATGATCACACATCATTTGAAGTAATCTTACTGCTCAGTATTCTAGAATATTAAAGGGAAGGTCGCCAACCAATATACTGTAAATGAAGAATTTTTAACCAAAATATAAAGTTCCAAAATGTGTTGGGGCCCTTTTTTGCAGTATTTTGAGGAACACCATTCAAATTAAAAGGCTGGTGGTATTGTGTTTGACAAATGAAAAATAACTGCTTGGAAGAGCTATAACTGACCACACAACTGTATCCTTTGTGGAAGCCTGATACTGGCTGATATTCCCCTTTATTGGGAATCAGTGACAGTTCAGCTGAAGGATTGGAGGACAGGACATCTCATGTCAGTTAAAACATGTTTTCTCAGTTCCTCTCTCCTTGCACCCTTTCCTTTCATCCTACATGGACTAAGATGAAAGGAAGAGATGTTAGTGAGGGAAATGTGGATGCAATTAGGCCAAAGGGGGTTCACCTCATGTCTGTCTTAGCATAACATTAAAGCCACAATTTGCATAATGTGAGACACTGGCACTCTGGTTCCCCTCAGTGGTAGTTGGGAAAACAACACTTGCAGACAACAATTCATACTGTAATGAAGCACCAATAATTATAACCCTACCAAACAAACTAATTAGCCTGGTTCCAGACCTCGGAATAACCTACAAAACATCTCCAGCTCATTTAAATAGGACCGGTGTGGTGCCCAGGTGAAAAAACTATAAAGAAATTTGTAGGTGAACTTAGGAAAAAAGAGGTTATCTTCCTAAATAGCTAGCAGCCTATCCACCTATATCCATAAAAACTGTGGTATAAAAATGGCCATAAAATTAAATCTCAGCCCTTTCCGTTGGAATCAGCTGTTCAGGTTGTCAACTTATAGAAATGACAACATTTAAACTGACTTATTTCTCTCACTGCTGTGAATAATGTTAAGGTAACAGCACTTAGTAGCTGCTACAGCATGCAGGTGAGCAGGTGTAGGAAGAGGATGGCCTCATTCTTAATCATGTCTACAAAGCTCAAAATTGCCCTGTTGCTTCTCCAGCCAATTTTAACACATAATGCAAGACCTATTTGAACCAGCGAACACATCGGGTCCTGGGTTGAAATGCTGAGGTCAGGAACCAGGTTAGAAAAAAACTAGCAATGACTGACAATCTTCTGACAACTAACAGTGCACACAAATGGATAAATCATTAACAGCTGTACACAGACAGCACATTTTATGGTTCTCAAAGTGCAATAATAAGATGGTAAGGACAGCATTAAGCCATTAATATGACTCAAAGATACATTCCCAAGTTAGCTTAATAGGAAGACATACTGCTCACTCCACTTGCATACAGATTGGCCAAACATTTATATTTCACTTACAAGGCTTTAAAGATTAACATGTACATACTGTGCTCTAGCCATCATAACATACATTTCAATATGTGCATGACTAAGTACCATGTTACTGTTTAGGTGTACAGTAATAAATCCTCTGTTTGAGATGAATACAACTAGAGCAAGTGCCTTTAAAGCTGCACTCATCAGTAATTTTAACAATTATGACCCAACTTTGAAATACTACAGAGCTTTTTAAATCTTTCAGCTCATTGTTTTGGTTTTGTTGTTCACAACTCTGTTGTATCATTTCCACATTTTCAGCAGCAGGAAGGTTTACACCGAAAAAGGTTATATCCCAAGTAAATGACCTGCCCAGCACCAAATGTTAGTGCTGAAACACACACACGCACGATTAATGCAGTTTTAAAGGTTCTATACAGGCATAGCCCACCTATATGTGCACACTTTGCCATCACGTTTTAAAATGTTTGATTCCTCTCGACTGTGTACATGAACAAACTGCATTAGACACCTCCCTTGCTCTTGTATCGGTTTTTACACATTTAAATGTTTAAAAATGTTACACAAGAAAAGTTGCAGTAGCATAACTGTATAGAAGTTGCATTGTTTGTGGGAAGTAAAGAACACAAACGGTTTTGGATAACTGATACATAACACCAACACACCCAACAAACCAGCAAAACCCACCTAAAAGACAGTATGAGGATTGTAGGAAAATAAATGTAACCCTTGTGAAGAAGTGTGTGCAGTACTACTAAAAAAGGTAAAATACGTTGTAGACATGACAGAAAAACTGCTCTGGCTGAGAAAGTCTAGAGGGCTATATGGAGGCAACAGATCAGCCTAGAGTCCAGATGTGAGGAAGAAGACAGTGATGAGGTATGTTCGGCCAAGCCGCTCCTTTCACACAGATACACAAACACAGTCAGTCCATCTTCTCCTTGTGAACCAGTTTGGGGGCGTCCACAAAGTCTTGGCCATTAAACAGGATGATGGTGGCTGTTATCGCACTAGCAGCTCCCCAGAACACCACAAAGGCCATGGTTTCTGTCCATGTGTCACCTGGAAGACAAGAAATATGACTTTTGTGTGGCTTTAAATAAACTGTTCACAAAATCTCAGGAGTGCTGGCTTGAACTAGCAAAGGTGATCAGCAGAGGAAAACATACCAGCCATGAGAAGACAGACGATGCACATCGAAAATGCTACCAGCATAATGATGGGCAGCTGCAAAAAGAAAAGTATTCAAACAATTAGACATCACATTCAGTGCCAATAACAAAAAAGCAAAAAACTGATATTCTGATACTGATACCGTGAGGAATTTCCAGTCCTTCTGTACACGAAGAGGAGTGGGTCCATCTGTATCATCGACAGCAAAGTTCCCCAGAAACAGGTCAATGGAATCCTGAAACCAACAAAACCACACTGACACCTTGACTGAAGTGATCATACACACTATTCCAAATCATATTTATTTTGTTTTAGGATCCATTTCACTGTTGAAGGTACATCAACTAAGGGCTTTCGTTATTACTACAGCTTTTCTAAAGTGTTTTCACACACATTCACGAAAACTGAAAAGAACTGGTCATCCTGTAAAATTTCATTATGGTTCCTGGCAGGCTGAAGGGGGCAAAAACCTGACATGATGCAACACGAGACAAGTCACCGATCCAGATTCCATTCCACATCTTACCATAAACCCGTGGCAACTTCAGTCTATAACCAAGTGAACAAACAACATTAGCTGATGGTTTAACTAAATTGTCATTTGTTTGGAGATATTTTAGTCTGGAAATGCTGAAAAGCAAGACAGCTACTTGTAATGTGTGTAAAGCCAGCGTGCCGAGGGGTGGAAGTATGGATGTCTCGTACAATACAACCAGTTTAATCAAGCACCTGGAGAGGTTTAACGTGAAAGAGGACCAGGGATTCATGCTAGCCAGCAGACAAGACGACACCACCAAGCCTGTGCAAATTCTCAGGCATCCAGGTCATAGTATGCTAAAAAAAAACTTAGCAGAAGGCACTTGGACGTAGTTTTAGGTAGAAGACGTTTCACCTCTCATCCAAGAGGCTTCATCAGTTCTGCCTGACTGGTGGTGAGGTATTTATCCCCCTGGGTGGGGTTTCAGTCCCTTGACGGCCAACAATGTCTTCTAACAACTGAGTGGTTAGAGTCTGGTATCGGTGAGCGTCGTTACCCGTCTTTGAACCCTCACATGTGGACTAACACCTATTGTCCTGGTGTGAATTGGGGTGGACATGTTTGGGTAGAGATTTCAAAACAGAGTTGCAGATGGGGTGGGAGCTAATTTTCATGCAGCAACAGCAGCCTGGTGCTTCGATCCTTTAGTGTAGCTAGCTAGTGCTGCTTCTCCATCTCCTGTGTTTGAAGTGTTAAACATCTTACTACGATCTGCATTTTGCGCATCCCAGGTCCTGGTGGTTTTTTCAAGCTATACCTTATACTTGTCCACATGAAGGCAAACATAATTAAATCCACTTTTTTTTTTGGCATATTGTGAATTTACATTGCTCTCGTGAACAAACTGCAACATCGGGTCATCTTAGAAAGGACGTTAGACAGCACTCGTGACTTTGTGTGAGACCTGCCCATTTTAAAGTTAATTTTCTATTATTGAAATAATGTACTGACAACCACTCCTAATCAAATTACATATATCAAATTTCCACGACCTTTCCAAAAAATTTATATGTATATACTTTTTCCAGAACATTACCAGGCCTGGAAATATGTACGTTCAATTTCTGTGACGTTTCCAGGTTTTTCATGACCGTACGAACCCTGTAGATGGCCACCCACCTTGAGCCTGTTTCTGTTAAAGATTTCTTCTGTTAAAGGGAGTTTTTTCTTCAACAAGGGCCTGTTCAAGGAGGATTTGCTGTTTTTTTTACCTTTCTATGTAACGTGCCTTGAGGTGACTTCTGATTGATTTGGTGCTACATATGGTAATTGAAGTTAACTGAATTTTTCGGGCACCGAACTAAAGTCTTTAATGAAGGTGTATCTGAAAATCACAGGCATCGTACCTGTCTGAATCCATCAGAAAAGTTGTTTTTATAGTAGCGGATCATGGAGTTCCAACCATCCATCAAAAGACCCCAGCTGGTCCTCTTCCCCGTCCTGGTGGAAAAATCAACTTTGCAGCTATGATCATAAAATTGCAAAGGGGCTCCAGAAAACATGTCAGTGAACTGATGTGTGGAATAGGATAGTACAGTGCTGTACCTTGTGAAGTCTGTTTTCAAGGCTCCAGTTCCTGCATACTGTACAGCGCATGCATTGGCATTGTCAGCCCATGCTGGTTAGAGAACATGCACAGAGAACAGTGAGCACACTCAGTGACTACAGTTTCAACACACTACATGCTAATAGTCAAACATACAGAAGACATTACCATTCTTATAGATCTTTTCAAACTCAATTTGCTCGTCAATCCGCTGACCCACGTTCAGAACTCCCATTCTCTGTGGGGACACAGCCGGGATACAAATCGTGGTCAATAAGATTCAGGTCTCTCAAAGTAAGAAGAATGTGAAGTGTTCTAACCTTTTAGTCTTCTTGTGTGATATTTGTGACTCTGGTGAAGATGAGATCTCATGTCATGACCAATTGATTCAGAAAACCAGGAAATTGCCAATAGCACTATTACTTTTTCTTGAGGCTGTATATAAAGTGAACGTATCAAACGGTGGCAGTCTCCCATCTCTAAATTTCAATACGTCAGAAATTCTTGAACCAACAAGAACTCTGATAAGACTAGAAGGCTGAAGCACACTAAAACCTACAGGCTGTAATTACCACACATTTAAAATACTGAATGATTAATTTGCTATTCTAGGAGGGTTAGCAGTGTCAGAGTTAAAATACCTGAAGCTGAGACTGTAAGGAGCGTCGGGCAAGCAGGCTCTGGATCACGTTGGTCCTGTCCAGGCAGTCCATGCAGTTACTGCGGAACACTCCCTTCTGCTGGGCCACTGTCTTCCCCTCAGAGTTCACCATTAAGTAACTATGGATGGAGAAAAGTCTGAATACTCCATCACAGCATACAACCAGATATTAGCCCAGAACAGCTGCTGGTTAAGTTACCTGTATTCATCTTGTGTGTCAGTGACAGCATCCACCAGGATCTGGAGACGGTCCCATCTCATGTGGCTGCACTCTTTGTGGAAGTCGAAGGCTATGTAACTGAGGACAGAGGAGACAATGTTGCATGTCAATGTGAGAGTCCTATAGTTAGTCTGAGACAAGTCCTACAGAAAACAGATTTTTACTGATATCACAGCATGTCCGTAACTAAAGACAGCAGACAGGGAAAGTAACAAATGAAAGGAGAGATAAACGATGTGTCTTAGTATTCACTATAATTACATTCAAAGTCTGAATGAAAGTAATACAAAGCAGTCTCTAGAAGTCAGAATAAGGTATTATTCATGTTTGTTAAAAGTATGTGTGTGTGTGTGTGTGTGTGTGTGTGTGTGTGTGTGTCAACAAGCTTTTAAGTGAACATGTGTGGGCTGACGCCACATACACATCACTAGACTGGCAACCTGTTCAAGGTGGACCCCGCCTCTCAGCCACTGTCAGATGGGATTGACTCCAGCAACCCCACCCCCAAGTCAAAAGCAAGTTTTATTTAAGCTGAACCCTTTGTTAAGCTTTAAAGATGCCATTAGAATGATCCTGTGATGATCATCTTAATTTAAACATGGTTTTCCTTTTAGACATCACCAAATGTTAGAAATGCAAAAGGACCCAGTGACAACAGACTGTCCTGAGTTTCTAGTTGAGGACCAGCTTGGAACTCCAGACCCAGCTGGACTCTGGCCCAAAGAGGCAATGGACCAGCACTTCTCCTCTCCTGGCCACGTGACCCTTGCCGACAGATATGTACAGCCTGGTAGACTGATGTCTCATGAAAACCACAATTATTACCAAGCTAAAGTCTCTAACCTATTGAAGTTGAGTTATTTTTCTCTCCAGATTCAGGACTAAGACCAAGAATTTAGATCTGGAATCTAGCTCAATTTTGGACCACTGTGACTCATTCCCCACCACTGCTAACGAGACCAGCAATTCCTTCAGTCATTAAACCCGGTCACCTCTGTGACGCGGTACCATTTCCATTGCATTTTTCACCTCAATCATGTACCCCCTTGTACATGTGTAAATAAATGTATTTAGACTGGCTATTTCTCATTTCATCTTTGGGTCTCTTTCATTTCCAGTAACTAGGTCAAGGTTCTGAAAACTCCAGAATTACCAATGAGAATGAATTAATGAATGAATAATTGCTCTTATTAACCACTTCATCGATAGTGTGATAACACTCAAACCATCCAATGCCATGATCTGAGGTATTGAACATTATATATTAATATCCATGTTCATAAGTGTAGTCATTAGGCTACACTGTGATTGATTATGGAAATATATACGCATGCAGCCTCCTCTATTTTAGCCTCCTTGATTCAGTGTACCATGCATCCTTGCATTTCATTACAGATGCAAAATCTCTTACTCACCAGTGCATTCTTTATGGGTTAGTGTGACGGGCATCACTGACCCTTCCTAGACACAGAAAACAACACTGCTATATTTTTAATCTATAAAGTGATACTGAGTAAACTTCCAACTTTATCTTTGCACCTTTTTCTGTCTTAGCTCTAGTCGATACCAGCTACTCTCTTCCAGGTGGTTACTTTTTAATGTACTTCAAATTTTTCCAGATCTGGCGAAAACTCCATTTTCATAGAGACATTTACATCTATTGCAGAATTTAAGGACATCACAAAGAATGTGGTGAAGGAGATGTAGCCGTTTTTCCTTGAGTCCATTGTTTTTATCTTGTGAATGGATTTTTTGTACATTGTCTTATATGTGTTGAATTTGAATATGTTGTAAATTTATATGGTTGCCATCTTGGCCAGGTCTCCATTGAAAAAGAGATCTTGAGTACTCAGTGAACATAAAAACTGGAGAAGGTATTGAATGACACTTACTTGAGCATACCATTATTCATACCAGACACCATCTTGGCAAAGGCCTGTTCTAGTGGTTTCTCCGAGCCTTTTTGATTTACCTAAAATAACAAGAAAACACAATTTGGTCCTGTAAGTCTCCTGTATTTGCTTTTGAATGAAAAAAATTAAGAGCATAAAAGAAATTTCCTCACCAAGTTGAGAACAGTTTGCTTCCCATAGATGAGGAGCTGAGAATCAAAATGCCTCTGAAAACCATCCATCTATAAACAGTTTAAATGATTACCATCCAATTTTGACACCAATCACTATCAAAAACACAGAAAAAGTATTCTTACATGAGTCATGGTTTTGCTGATTATAGGTTTAGGTTTGTATTTTAGGTTGGGCCTCTGACTCCAGTAGAAGGGCATGGAACCACGGGTCTGATGGAAAAAACGTTTAATCTTGTACTTCTCAAAAATAAATGCTTTAACATCTGAATTAAAAGTTGCATAGAAAGAAAGAAAGAAAGAAAGAAAGAAAGAAAGAAAGAAAGAAAGAAAGAAAAGGCCAGGTACAAATAGTCCAAGTATGACCAGCCCTCATGCTTGCCTGCACAAATGAAGCTTTTGCTCCCTCATACAACACTATCTGCTCAGTCTCCACGAAGTTAGCAGCATGGCCTTCAGAGTCGATGCCTGTGAAGACAAAAGAAAACATTCACAAGCAGTCTGTAGTTTCAGTGCCATGTCAGTGGCGAGGTATTACAGGTATTACAGTACCTTCAGCTACTGTTAAACAGAACAAGATAAGCTGATCTCGACTCATGCAGCAAGGCACCAGAGATTAAATTATGTTGGAAAAAATGTGTTGTTTGCACTCTATCAAGATGCAACTCCACACTGCTTAGTGCAGTTCAGCAAAAACAAAGCTTCAGTGTCACAATTCAGGTTTCTTTTTTCTTAATTTCACCTCTAACGTAGTATCTGACACCAGCTCGGAAGCAGCTTCTCCTGGATACAAGAACCCACTCAAAGATTTTCCCATTTATACGGCAGGGCTTCATGACAATGACTGGACCGGAAAGGTCAGGGAAAGGCTTTGCTTGAACCATATTTTATCATATCTGTGTGTAGGTGTATTTAGAAATGAGAAAAGATTAAAAATTAAGTGGAAAGGATACATCCATGGACAACAGGAAGCGCAAACTTATGAAGCTGTAGAGAAAAAGGGAGATAGTAGTTATTCTAATGATATAAAGTGAGTACAAAAATGTTTACTATGTTGCATGACTGAAAACCAAATGGGTCAACAGTGATGTGTTACCTCTGGCTGTGCAGCCAGTTCTCTCAGGAGGTTTCCATTCCACACGAATCTCTGATCTGCCTGAAAACCATAAGCAATTATATGGTTCACAAAGTACGACGTCAGCACATTATTAGGCAAAAGCATATGGCAACACTTAATAATAAAAATAATAATAATTTCAGGTCATTGCTTAAATTGTATCCTTGTTATATTCTAATTATTTCTAAATATAGTAAATAATTTAAACAGAAACTGGAACTGGAGCGAGAGCAATATCAGGTCACCATGAGGGAGCTCCAGAGTGGCTCAACAGGGTAAGGTCAGCCAGGACAGCAGTATTAGCATTTTATAGATTTCTGTAGTTCTAATTAGCATTTATTTGGTTGTTGAGACTGGAATAATACCACCGAGTTGACCCCTGACCACAACCGGAGAGAGCTGAACCACTGCACAACCCTTTCCTCAACAGCTCCCAGACCCTGAGGAGGGAGCCAGTTTAACAGGGTGTTAGCTGTCTAGTGATGTGTATAGTAGGCAGGAGGGAAACAGTGACCCAGTCTTCCTTCCCATGCTGTCCATTCCAAAGCACCACCCAGAGCGACCGAAAGCTGTAAAGAGGCTTTTCATCCACATCACCAAATCAGGTGAAACTTTGTTTTGGCCTCAATATTGGACGTGTCGCTGACCAGACTGCAGTGCATATGTGACCAGGGTATGTGCAGGAATCAATACCTTTAGAGACCTTTTTTCAAGACCTGTTCAATATACAATCACTGGCCACTTTATTAGGCACACCTGTACATCTGTCTGCACTTCAATGCAACACTTCCACCTTAACATCTGTGTTTACGAAGCTCACGTTTCAGTTTCTGGTTGTCATAAATGTATAAACTCAATTCTATGTTCATTATTGAGGTCACAGTTCAAGGTGGTGTTGTACTGTACTACATTATATTCAGAGGTGTCTCTATATTTTTGTCCTCCCCAGTTACATACATGAAAGGGTCAGAATATTAGGAACACCTCTGAATATAATTTAGTCCAGTACATTACACTGAGCGCAGTAGCCTACATAAAGTACACACTGTTCATTTCTTTGCAATAGCTCAGCCACCAAGATGGAGCTGGCTGCAGACAAACTGCAATTCAGCACTTCTTCTTCATCTTGTTGTTGTGGGAAAACATCTGCATTACTACATAATAAGAGGAATACAGAGGTAACATGTTTGGTAGCAGAGAAGGTGGGATGATTTAACAGCAGTAAGTTATAGAGCCTGTATTTAGTTTTTAAAAACGATAAGGTACTGTTGAGTAGAACTGTTTGAATCATGTTAAATTAGTTCTCTAATATGCACCTTAAGCAGGGCAGCAGAGGTTGGCTGCTGGGGTCTGGCTAATGTCTGGCTAATGTAAAGGACTGTTTACACCCGATCCCTGTGCAACCTGGCAGAGCTTGAGCAGTTTTGCAAAGAAGAATGGAGTAAAAATTCAGTGTCCAGATGTGCAAGTCTGATTGAGATGTGTCCACACAGACTCAGTGCTGTGACGGCAGCCAAAGGTGAATCTACTAAATATTGACCTGAAGGGGGTGAATATTTATGCAGTCACTTATTTCACATTACATATTTTTATTTAATTGACATTACTCTGTGGAAACTTGTTTTCACTTTGACATTAAAGAGGTTTGTTTTTTTGTAAAAAAAAAAAAAAAAAAAAAAAAAGCCAAATGATATTGACCATGATTGATTTATAAAATGAATAAAAGGGTTAAACATCCAAGGGGGTGAATAGTTTTTTTAGGCACTGTAACAAACACACACACACCATCCTTATAACGATCATAGCCTTGTGACAGCCACACACACACAAATTCTTGCTCTCGTGATGTGTCACAATATACAATGACTGAAAAAAACGGGGGTGGGGGGGGTGGGCTCATATTTGCATTGAAGTCAGTGGACTACAACCTTATGATAATGAAATGTAAAAATTAAATGTGAAAAACACCAAACTTATATAAATTACAAAACACGACCAGAGTAACAAACCTGTTACTGTTGGCAGACTGAAAGCCCAGATTGTTCCAAACTGTAGTGTATTTACATGGTGCTACTTGTGATTTTCTTAGCTCCCCACCAGTCTGTCAAAGTGGAAGCAGTTGTGATATTCTCATTTTCTTCATTGAGTGCATTATGAAGTCAGAGTCTGCAACTTGAACGGTTTTTGCTCTAAATTTATCCATGAGTTTTTGACAATATGACTTTATTACCGACTTTGAATTAGTCCTGAGAAACTGTTGACTTCATTTACTGGATGCCTTACCCTCTCCAGTAGGCTCATCTCTTGGAACTCAGGACTGGTGTTGGCTAACCGCTGCAGTGTGTGTGTCAGGTCGTAGTCCGTACAGAAATAGAAGCCATCTGTAGTCAGCACATTGTTGATCATTGACAGGAAGGTCTTATTCTCCTGAGACTAAAGGAAAGAAGAAAACAGATTTTTAGTTTTCAGGAAAATTCATGCCGACATACTTTGCTGAGCTCAGGGGCATGCTCAAACTCAAGTATGACTCACAAGATGAGCAAATTGTTTTTGGGTCACAGAATATGAGCTATTAAGTGAACTTTCCCACTTTTGTTATTTAGTCTGCATGTGAGCTAAATTCTAGTTATGGCGAGACAGTCTCATTTAGATGTGGAGGCTTTCACCAGTAGTTTCAGCTCACCAAGCTTCAAGAGCTCATAGATGATGTTATAATTACAATATTCGTAGGAGTGATAGTTTTGTGGGCAGTGTAAGTGCTTAAATGACATATGTGCTTGTGCAACCAATGTGTAACCATGGTACAAAATTAACTTTTTGACTCATTGGCCAAGGTGCCTGGTAGATGGAAAACAAACTCCACGAGCCAAAATAATAAACTGCCTTTTTGTGTCACATACAAATTTGCTTCAGGATTTCAATGAGAAGATAAAATATTATGTTGAACACAAACAAGATATTTTTTAAATATCCTAAAATTTGAAAGCCACAATACAACTCAAGAAGTCTTGGTTACAAAATTCAGGGCCAAACAAAACAAAAGAAAATTTGACTTTGGTAAAGCTCCTCCTGTGACGCCGTGCTCTCTATTGCAGTCACCTACTTCTTTGCACAGTCCATGAAATCAGGTCTCCTGTCTCTGTCAGAGTGTTGTACATGAAAACGTGTGGCTATGGTTGATTCAATTCAATTCAATTTCATTTGTACAGCCCCAAATCACAACAAAAGTCGTCTCAGAACACTTTACAAAGTCAGGTCTAGACCTTACTATTATTATATAGGGAAAACCCAACAAATCCCCCTGAGCAGCGCTTGGCGACAGTGGGGAGGGAAAAACTCCATTTAACGGAAGAAACCTCCGCCAGACCCCGGCTCTTTGTCAGTCTGGGCACTATAATATGCAGTTCTGGCACTACGAAGGGCTTTTTATACATTATTAAACTATCTTTCCAGGCTATGAAAAACTCTTCTGACTTAGTGGAGCGCCACCTCCTTTCCAGTTATCGTGATGCCTGCTTTAGGGAGCGGAGCTGCGAGCTGTACCACGGGGCCTCCTCTGTTTCACTGCCTTCCTTTTCAGAGGGGCAATGGTATCAAGTGTATTACGCAGGGAGGCTGCAGTACTATCAACAAGATTATCGATTTGTGTGGGAGTAAAGTTAAGGTGGCCTCCTTCCACTTGGCAAATGGCACTGAAGTAGATAAAGATGGAATTATTTCCTTAAACTTGGTAACAGCATTGTCAGATAGACATCTACTGTAGTGGAATTGTTTCCCCACATAGAGTATAATCCATTAATGCAAATTCAAAAGTTATTAGAAAACGGTCAGACAGAAGAGGGTTTTTAGGGAAAACTATTAAGTGTTCAGTTTTGATGCCGTACGTCAGAACAAGATCAAGAGTGTGATTAAAACAGTGAGTGGGTTTATTTACAATTTGAGCAAAGCCAACTGAGTCTAATTATGAACAGAATGCATTGTTGAGGCTGTCGTTGTCGGCATCTACATGAATATTAAAGTCCCCTACTATGATTATTTTATCTGTACTAAGCACTAAATCAGACAAAGTCTGAGAATTCACTTAAAAACTCTGAATAAGGAGCAGGTGGACGGTATACAATAACAAACAGAACAGGTGTTTTGAGTTTTCCAGTTTGGGTGTGAGAGACTCACAGTGAGGCTTTCAAATGAGTTATAACTATGTTTAGGTCTAGGGTTGATTTATAGCTCGCTGCCACACCTCCACTTCGGCCTGTGCTTTGAGGAATGCGGCCGTAAAGCTGTGGTTATGCTCAATGCACTGGAAACTGCGTGTGCAAATTATGATGTCAATAAAGAGACAAAACTGTTTAATAGTTGCACTTGATTCACTGCAGTCCTCTCCTAGGTGTTGCTGCTGAAAACCAAAAAGCAATCTACATCACTGGAATAGTAATAGAAGAAGAAGTCTACAGGTAATACATTCTATAGCTAACTAGCAAGCAGAACAGCTACAGAACAGCTGAATGAAGCTGAGTGAATGCTTGTGTGGTACTATGTGCGTTGTAGCTAGCTAGCCTTCTCCGTAGCCAGCATGCTAAGCCATAGATGTTTGAATAGAGCAGTACAGAAGGGGAAATGAACTGCTCAATTATTAATAATGCACGTTTATTCTTTTGTGGAAATAGGGGTTTAATTTATCTTTTACACGCATTTCAAATGTGCCACATCTCTCTGAGCCTTTGCCGTGGTCTAGCCACCCCGTCCAAAACTTTCTGGATCCGCCCATGAACACAACGTGACTCGTCAGATAATTTTATAGAGGATACTGTTATTTTTTGTTAGAAAAGATGAATGAAAAGTCTAGCTGACCTGGATCTCGGAAAGATGGAGCGCTGTCTTTTTATAAGAAATCACGTCAAAATCCATAGCCTTCCACACAGCGTGGCCCAGGAGGCTGCCCACCTTCCTCTTTCTGGTGATGACAATTAGGTACATCCCTGTGTGATGTAAGTGGTCAGTATCAGGAGATTTACTGTACAGGCTTAAAAGACATGCTGAACAAAACCCTGTCAACAATGTTGTATCAACAAGGTACCTACCTGCTATCAGGCGAATAGTTCCCATGATGCCGCATACAGGCCTGGTGACTGCTGAGGGGGGAACATCCTTTCTACCTGTGACAGCACCAATTCAATTCAATTTATTTGTATAGTGTCCATTCACAACAATTGTCTCAGGACATTTTATATGAATCAGTTCTAGACCTTACACTATTATGAGGAAAACCCAACAAACCCCCCCTGAGCAGCACTTGGTGACAGTGGAGAGGAAAATCTCCCTTTAACAGGAGAAACCTCTGACAGACCCCGGCTCTTGGTGGCGTTTGTCTCGACAGGTTGGGGTGAGTGGGGGGAGAGAAAATTCCTCTCTTAACCGATTAGTAGCCAACGGAGCAAGGTTACAATATAAAGTACAATAGTAAATACGGGGACTAATGTTTTCTTTTCTTGATTCCTTCACAGTCGCCTGACCGTGCTAACAGAGAGCGTCCAGTGATACAGATGTCATTTTATGGACATGGGCAGATGGGTAATCCCCACAATCACTGTACCATCACCACATATAGAATTATAGCTTCAAATGTATGGCCCAAGGACCCATCTAATGCAACATCACACACAAGCGGATCATATCATCTCTGCTTCCTAACATGAGCCCTGCATGGCTTGGAGCGAGTGACAGCAAACATGCTGACATGACCTGCTGTCGATAATGCCTGTAACACCATCAGGACATGTTAGGGTTATTTTTTATTTATCACAGCTCATGAACTGCATTCACGTTATTTTGTGAGCCAATTATTGTGTGGAAAGTTGATATGGGAGGTGAGGAGAGGAGACAGAGGCTGCTGAACTGAATCGGCTACAGAGGTGCTGCTCAAAGACGATGTTTAACAAGTTTTATTATGGCTGTGTTGACTCTCACTGCACCTGGTTTAGAGAGAGCTAAATTTAACATGCGACAGGGCTGCACTTTGTACTCCTCACTCCATTTTCATACACTGCTGCTGTTGTAGGAACATGCATTGCTTCATTCATTCAAGAATTAATGTTATCTTGTATCGGAATATAATCTAATGATAAAATACATTCACCACAAAACGTATCTGCTTTAGCAGTTTAGTTGCATAGGCTATATAGGAATGCAATTCTTATAAGAAAGTGTGTGTGTCTGACAAAGACTGGTGCTGAAATGTGGAATAAAGTCAGACATAGGCTGAAAGCAACAGTGCTGCGCAACCAGTTGGAACTGATTCCACTACTTTGGGATTGTAAGTGGACACCTGTAACGCCGAGGATTTACAACTTTGAAGTTTACCCGACTCGGTGGGACAAACAAAACAAAAACAAAACAAAAAAAAGAAACACATTGCATGTCTGTTAATTCCTTGTTTCTGTAGAGAACTATTGTAAGGCTGAGAAGTTATTATGTCTGCATTATGCCAGTTAAAATATGGGGTTTCTCAACTACCCACTTTGTTTAGTGTTACACATCTCTTTTCATCAGTACATAAACCGTACATTTACCTATCTATGGAGGAGACATTCTGATTACTTAAAGCCGTTCCTCATGCTGTCCGCTTTCTTATTCTGGCACGAACATATCAGGTAGAATTTGAAGTATTATCGTTGAAAACGTAGCTTATTTGTCCATGTTTTTGCGTTGTCCTGGCCTCCTGACTGGTCTTGTGTTGAAAAGTGCTCCTCCTGTTCAAAACTCAGTTTCATGTAGCGCCCCCTCAGCGGTTGTGGTTAAGTTAATGTTAGGATTCAGGTTAGAGGAAACACATCTCCATCGGGAAGCAGATTTCAACACAACACCAAGGTCTGGGGAAAGGGGACACCCATCTTGGACTGAACTGAATTTTGAGCTCTGCATTCAAAGGAAACAGGGTGTATTTGGTTTGTTCTAGGCTGCTTCCTTCTATGCATTCACATTCTTTGCCGTTTATGTATTTGTGATGTAGTATGTGCTCTAATGCTGATTCTGCGTTATTAAAAACTTAATGAAACTGTTCAGGAAAAAAAGGTGATGACAGCTGAGATATGCGTGTCAGTGATGCACAGTCATTAATCTTTCAGTCTTTCTTACCTGCGAGGGTCATCTCATTTGACACCCTGTCGATTGCCAGCACTGCATCAGCCCCCTCATCACAGGCCTCAATGAAGAACTTCTCTGGGGTTGTGTGCCTGGGAAAGAACAAGAAAGTCGTCACAGCTGATCTTTTAAACCAGAGGTGAATTACAGCTAGTGCAGCGATGTTTACTAAGCATCCCGGTGTGCTACAGATGCAGCTTTTGTATGTTAATGTTCAAAACAAAGGTCAACTGCTAAGTGTCCCAGCATCAGGCTGTGTTCAGACTGAGTTTGAAAGCATCAATTCATTTTATGAATGCAGTCCTCTCCATTCATTTCTATGGTGGACTGCATTCACTGCAGCCGGCACCAGCACCGCAGGGGGCTCTGGCAAACCAACGCAACCCTGTGCAGTTAAAAACTTGGATGTGGTTCAAGCTTTGCTGCACCAGATGGTGACATTCACATATGGTGGACAATCAGAACCTCGATGGCCACAGCATGAGCATTAGCATGAGCATTAGCTGCTATTTACTGTTAAATTTGGGCCACAGTTAATGCACCATAAAGAGACACCATGTGTTTTCATTAGTTGGGCTACTGGATGTTAAACTGTGTTTTAATCTATCAAGAACTGGTGCAATGGTAGATTAGGCTATGTTAGCAGCATGGCTACCCAAAACACAACGGAAGCTCACAGGCTGGAAACGTGATTGACACTGCTCACCTGGACTTGTCTCAACGTCGTACACACCTACAACACTCCCCCTGCAACCGGATCAATACTAAGGTATGGTCAGAGAGAGCAAGAGGTCAAGTGATGCAAGATGCATTACATCACTCTCACTGCTTTTCAATACAATGCTTGACCACTTAAAATAGGGAGGTCCAAAGGTCTACCCACAATATAATCACAATGGAAAAAACAGGGCACTGGACTGACATTTAAAACATCTTAAGAACTATGATCACTGAAATCATTTTTTTCTGTTTTGCTTTAATAGATCATTGTCTATTTATTTTTTAGTCTGAAAACTCTACTGAATACCATTCCTGTTTTGCAGTCCCGGAAGGGGCTGTGTGTTAGTAACATGAAATGCTACTCAAATTGTGAGTGTTAGAGCAGAGATGCACCAAGCCCACGGTCAGCGGTCAGTCACCATCGGTGAGTGTCTGGTGGGGCTCATCGTACCAGTTTGTCCACACTGTTGGCACTAGTTGGTCCCCGTTAGTGGACCCACTATCTGTAAGTACTTGGCATTAGAAGCTCAATAAGTGGCAGTCCAGCATGTGGAGGATACCCTACTGTCATAAAATGATATTACACTGTGCATTGATGCCACTACAAAGTATGGCCATAAATATGGCACTGCAGGGATATTTTTGAAAGATGATAGAAGGTTGTATAGAGATTAAGAACAAGCATCACGCTCTGTCTAATGCAGATTTGACAGTAGGGATGTGCCTAATAATATTTTAAGGGACATAAATGTCCCTAGTAAAAGTTGAGCAAACTCATGCACATCATCTTTGGAGTGAAGTCATATTAGATCAATCTGATGTGCCCACCCTGACACTATGCCTACAAGATGACACACTAGCGTTTGACTGAAAAGGAGAAGTTGATCTGAAGCTTGCATTATACACAAATGTCGTATTTTCCGCCAGACACGAAGGAGGTGATAGCTGGTGGTCAGCATTTTATCAGGGCTGTCAGCCCATACCTCAAACGAGGGCAAAAATATCATCTTTCAGATGACTTATTCCCTGCGCCCCATGTTAACCAAAGTCAATCTAACCCTGTCTTCAGTTACCTACAAGCTCACTGGAGATGGTAAAATGGTAAATGGACTGTATTTTATATAGCGCTTTTCTCACAGTGTGTTGCACTGGCCAAAGCGCTTTACAGGAGATCATACACCATTCACCCATTCACACACTACATTCACACACCAATGACAACAGGCTGCCACACAACGGCGCTAGTCAAGCCACCGGGAGCAATTCAGGGTGAATTGCATCTAGCCTGGCAAGAGGATGAGAGCAGACAGCAGCAGTGGGGGTGATGACAAAAATCTGCAGTCAAGATGGACAGTTTAGGAGCTTCCCACCAGCCTTCAGTCTTTACAGGACGTCACAGACGCACTCACATCCCGTTAGATCTAATCTTGATTTAATAAAGTGTCTTCAAACCAAACTATTCAGCTTCTACGAACAGTTGTTGTTTTAATGACGTTCTTCTATATGACAAGGAGAGTGATAACATGCTGATCTATGTTCAAATCCATACTATTACTTAAAGATTGTGCCTGAAAAACTATGTGGGCTACATTTTTCATATAAAGCAGTCATCATGTCAGTTTGCTGCTGTATTTGAGTCGCCTGGGCTTGATTTGATATGAAACTGCATAAATACATTAACAGCCATTGTTGATCTGTCAGATATTTAGCCTGCATCACCTCTGTACAGATACCACTGAAAGAATCTTCACTTCCTGCTTACCAACGACTTTTGTGTCACTTAATTGATACTTCACAAATTAAACCAGCTCATATTATAGAGCAGAACTATCACAAATTGCCTGAAGTCTATGAGAACTATATGAAACGTACTGTAGACTGACTATTCAGCTTCTCTGAGTGATAAAAGTCGACATCAACCGCACATTTATCCTGTAATAATAATAATCTTTCATAGTGCAAATACCAATTCAGAAAATTACAATCAATGCAATTATACAAGGAATGATACGTTTCTATAAAACGACATGTTGCTGATCCAACATCTCAATTAATCAGCTCGCAGATCAGGTGAAACCTAGGCGTTTCCCATGATGCCCTGAGCTCTTGCAGCCGACCGCCTCCATCACGTGAGAATATCGCAGGCCACGTGGGCGTTATGTCATGAACAAGTCCGGAATCAAGTCAGAGAGAAAACTAACTGACGTGCATTGTGTACTGATCAGTGATCGATTCTGCGCAGATTTGGTGCTAGCTAGGCTAAGCTGAGGTTGACTAACATTTTGCCGCCCTGTTCGCACTAAAGGACAAAATCTCGTATCAGAGCGTTTAGCGAATTAAGCCGCACCCAATCTGCTAAGTCTACACATTGATATCAAGCTAGACCCTTCGTAGTGAATCCTGACTGGTTCCTGATCTACTAGCCGAGCCTGTCAGCCAACTTCAGCCGCCGTGTCACCTAACCTAACACTGCGTCTGAACTCCAACTCCTAGTTTTCCTCAGTTATAAGCGTCACGTCTTGGTAAATGGTCTTATACTTGTATAGCGCCTTTCTATGCTTTTTACAGCACACTCAAAGCGTTTTCGCACTCCCAAGCACTCACGCATTCACACACCGGTGACATCACCGGGAGCAACTGGGGGTTCAGTGTCTTGCTCAAGGACACCTCGACACGTTGACTGGACAAGCCGGGAATCGAACCGCTAATCCTCCGGTTAGGAAACGACCCGCTCTACCTCCTGAGCCACAGCCCCCCGTCTTGTTTGCCTTTTAAAAGGTGTGGACATAAGACTTTTAAAAATACGAATAACTATATAACATATACTCACAAATTGTATCTCTCGTAGGTTGTCGCCATCTTCACTCCGTCTACCTGAACTTAGTGACGACAGTAATGAAGCAATGAGAGAGCGTCTTCTTCTTCTTCCTCTGCTTCTGCTGCTACTGACGCTGTTTCTTCTTCTTTCTCATTTGTTGTTTAATGCCGGTTAGCAAACAACTTTGGGTGCATTACCGCCACCTTCTAGAGTGGAGTGTGGATCAGAACGGGTCCTATCTACTACTATTATAATGAGATAACCTCACTCATTTTATGTTATTAGGCTCCCCCGCGACCCTGTTCAGGAATAAGCGGTATAGATAATGGATACTGCTATATTATTTTACCCAGGTCAGTAGCCTCTAAAAATCTAAATATTGCTCTGTACCTTACAACCCCTGAACTCTTTTGTAACATACATGTATCTTTTAAATGAAATCCTATTGCATTACTTTGAATTGTACTTTTAAATAACTTCCTCTACTGCTTGAACCTTGGACAACTCAAGGGGAAAAAACATGCTCACCTTTTTTCTGTAGCTCCCACTCACCAGTATTATGCTTCTTTAACAGCTTCAATGTACTATTCAAACCAGTATGACCAAATTTCCTTCTTGAAATTGTCTTCTTTTTACTTCCTTTCAATGTTACATTGTGTCAGAGGTGTTCCTAATATTCCGACCCTCTCATTTATGTCAATGGGCAGGACAAAAATATACAGACACCTCTAAATATAAAGTAGTGCGGTACAACACTTCCTTTAACTATGACTATATTTGAATTTATACATTTATGACAATCTCACCAAAAGCTGAAGCATTTTAACCTTCATAAACACAAATGTTAAGGAAGAACTACAAAATTGCATTTTCTGAAAAAAAAAGTGTGTGGATGATGAGTGCTGTAAAATCGCCCTGAAAATGCTGAACATTTTGACACCTGAATGCTTTTCCTAGCTGAAAGTATGAATTTCTCAATTTATTTGAATGGGACAAGATTTACAAAATAAAGCTAAATATTTCAAGAGTATGACGTTTAGAAAACATCTGAAGAGAACCATGAATGTCCTTGAAGAGCTGAACATTTTGATAGCTGAAATTGTGCTGAAGTAGAATTTTCCCATTCATTTGAATGGGGCAAGATTTACAAAAATAAAGCTAAATATTTCAAGAGTATGACGTTTAGAAAACATCTGAAGAGAACCATGAATGTCCTTGAAGAGCTAAACATTTTAGCAGCTGAAATAGCTGAAAGTATGCTGAAGTAGACGTTTCCCATTCATTTGAATAAGGCAAGATTTTCAAAATAAAGCTGAATATTTCAAAAGTAGGAAGTTTAGATAAATTCTGAATAAAAGCATGAATGTCCTTGAAAAGCTGAACATTTTGATAGCTGAAATTGTGCTGAAGTAGAATTTTCCCATTCATTTGAATGGGGCAAGATTTTCAAAATAAAGCTAAATATTTCAAGAATATGAAGTTCAGAAATATTCTGAAGAGAAACATGAATGTCCTTGAAGAGTTGAACATTTTGATAGCTGAAAGTAAATTTTTTCCATTCATTTGAATGGGATATGATTTTCAAAATAAAGCTAAATATTTCAAAAGTATGAAGTTTAGAAAAAATCTGAATAGAAGCATGAATTTCCTTGAAGAGCTGAACATTTTGATAGCTGAAATTGTGCTGAAGTAGAATTATCCCATTCATTTGAATGGGGCAAGATTTTCAAAAAAAAGCAAAATATTTCAAGAGTAAGAAGTTTAGAAAACTTCTGAAGAGAAACATGAATGTCCTTGAAGACCTGAACATTTTGATAGCTGAAAGTAGAATTTTCCCATTCATTTGAATGGGACATGATTTTCAAAATAAAGCTAATCTCAGGTTTGCCTGGCTGCACCTACTTTCTCACTTCCCTCGCTCTGTTTTCACTCCCTTACCCTGATTACGTTATCCCTTACACCTGCTTCTTGCCCCCGGATTACCACCAGCTGCACCTGATTAGTTTCTTCCTATTTAGCCCCTGCACTGCCAGTTCTTTCTAGCATTTCTCAGGCCCGTTTGTTCCCCGTTGTTCCTTCTGATCTGTGTTAGTTATTTTGTCTCCTTCTCTCCAGCTGCTTTTTATTCATTCCCTCCTCGCCTCAGTCGCTCCTTCGGACCACGGACCTCCTCTGCTCTGCTTCACCACCACCCTGCAGGTCGATGCACAGTCTTCTACTTACCGTATGTACAATTTCTGTTCCTCTTCAGTACCATCCAACTCGACCAGTCCAGGAGTGAGTCCCAGTGTCCGCAGCCCGGTCCTCTTCTCATCATCTCCACCACTGACTGTGTTCCCATCCGAAGCTCGACACCCGAGCCATCCTAACAGAAAGAACTGGCCAACATGGACCCTGCTGACTCCGGTGCAGGCAGTCCACCATCTAACGCACAACTAGCTCAGGAACCTCCTCCAGCAACATGTTTTGGAGACAACCAAACAAGTGCTGGCTGA